>NW_010428669.1:24392-47341 GCF_000710305.1 Buceros rhinoceros silvestris | reverse complement strand
TCTTCCTGAGCAATTGGAGACTGTGACAAAACCAAGCAGAAGGTTGCTGCCTACTCCTCTGTGCAGATGTTGTCTTATCCCTACAGCTGGAGGCTGTAATCCTCCTGGTGTTTGCACTGGATGTGTGCAAACACCATCTCTCTCCTGTCATCTATCTGCCTGTGATGGTATGGATCAGAGATATTGTGGCCCAAGGCAGGTGTGAGAAAGGGGGAGAGAGAGGAGCTAACTAGGGAAGCTTTCAAAGGTTACGCTCATGATGACAAATGTTGTGCAAAGGGTCATAAATGCACTTTCATGGAAACACGCAGATAGAAGGGATGTTAGCCAGAGCTTCTTGGGATGGTGCATTCCCCATCATTTAACACCCGTAATGGAACAGCATCCTCGTATTTCTCATGACACTGTTATTCTTCTTAATGGGGATTAACAGCCTTCCATGTTATTTCCTGCCTAGATTTCTCATGAATTAACGTTCCCACATCAGATACTATATTAGCCAATAATAAGAATAAATGACAGACAGCATAGTTTCTTGCCTGACAAGGGTGCTGCATTATCCCACCACACAAAGAGTACAAAGAAATTTCTAGGTTTTATTTATTGTTTTGGCTATTACATAAAAATATTACAGAAATAAAAACTCTGAGGAACTAGTATGGTGTGGTATTGCTCCAGTCATAATGTGCTAGTACACAATCAATTCTTATAAAAGCTTTTCTCTTTCAGAGTAGTTTAGTTGTCCAAAGGGAATAAATAATTTACTGCTTGTTCAATCCAGTACTTCTCTCCTATTATTTTAAAAAATTTATTCCACTTTGCATTTACCACATAAAGCGCTCTTTGTTTACATTTTGACCATTTTAAATGCTTCCTCTTTAAGCACACAGAGGTCAGTGAGCTCACCAAAATGACGCCGACAATGTAAATTTTCGTGATTTCCATATTTTAAAAAGAAAACGTTACTCAGCTTCTAGTCACAGACGCGTATTCTTAATATACCTAAACACAAGTCAGTGATGGTTCACTGGTACTGGTTCTCGTGGTACTGGTTCACAGCTAGTTTACAGCTAGCTAGAAGCCACCGCCCAGCTGACGCATTTATCGAGAAACTCTGCAGATGAAAGGTTGGAGCAGCTTACTGACACTAGAGGTGACCATACGTAAAAGAGGACTGCACGGTGTCAGCCAGCAGAGATCCCTATGTGGCGCTGCATCGACACTGCCCACATTCTATCCACTCGTGGCCACTCAGATGAGCTCCCTCATCCCCTGGACAGAGCATCCCCAGCACCTAAGATTTCTTGGAGATGAGCAACCTTGAATATTTAAGTACCTCCATTTTCAGAGGATGAGATTATGCTCTAGGCATTTAGTTAATGCTTACATCTAGCATATTTTTTCACATTTTCACAGATGAAGTACTCTCAGCAGTTCTCCTAATAAAAAAAATACAGTCTTTCAGTTGGAGACAGGCCTTAATTTATCACTAAAAAAAAAAAACCCTCAGCTTGTACATGTTTTCTACACTGTCTTCCCCAAAGCTGTCATCTTTAAAGTATTTGAGGAATAATCTTAAAAAGATAAGAATGAAAATGAATGCATGAAATAGCACAGTACCTGCCTGTATTCGTGGTACCTTCAGCTGAGAAATATACCATTTAATTTTTACTTTTAAATTGTCTTTTTTAAACCAGTCTACCAGTGGGGGAGAAGTCAATATTTACTCGAAAAATGAACAGTGTTTAGAGGATTACTTTCCAGTTTCTCCTCCTCCCCACACAGACGTGTAACAATGTATCTAAAAACTCCTGAGACAAATCACATCACCTGTATAGCCTTCCCCTAAAATCTTTTTAATGACAACATTAAAGTCATTCATTTATTGTCTTCGGTATCACACAGAGATCCTGAATTGCACTCAAACCTCAGATATCACAGTGTTTCAAAATGGCATGGTTACTTGATTATAAAAGGGATCTGTGCTAGTACATCACTCTGAAACAGGCAGAAGATGTATCAAGCTCTCTTCTAAACACGTTATCTATGTTTGCCTTGCTCTTGGTGTGATTCCTTCTTAATTTCTGCTCCAGTGATCACTGGTCACTCTCACGGTCACGGTAAGTGGTCTCTAGGTACATTTGCAGTACTTTCACTGATGTATTTTTCGACTAAAAGTGTGATGAGTACACGGTGACCTGTGAATGATTTTGAGGGCTGACAGTCATCTGCTGACCCTTAAAACTTTAAAATATCTACAGTAAACTATTTAAAGACAGGAATGAAAGATAATCTCTCTCTAAAATACAATTTAATGACTAGAGGTATTATAAAAAGCAACGTGAGTGGCCATCCAACAGCGGCCACTCTTTTAACACAGTGTCATCACTGTAGCTCCAGATTAAATGTAGCAAAACCCTACTACTAGGACTGGAATGAATACAAATCTAGATTCAGTTAATGATTTTCCCATTACATTGCAAAACTCCTGCATCAGTGGATGAAATTCCTGATCGTTTTTATGGCCTGCCTATAAGACCACAGGTCCAGGTCACACTGCTAGACGGAACCTTTCAACTATTGCTTCCTGATCTGGAGGTTAGTGAAAAACAATAAAAATGGGAGTACAATATATTTAATTGCCTTAAGAAGCACACTTTCGCTCTCTAAGAATAAAAACAGAGGCTTGATTTCTGCAGCTTGTTGGCAGGAACATCGCGCTTGGATCATATTGTACAAGGGCTTACGGCTATTCATGCTGCTTCTGCATGGAAATTCTGCAATTGATCTGTGAAGTCCTAGAGAGCCTAGGTCATGTTCTCCAGACAAGACATTGAAAATTTTAGGGTAAAAATATTTGATTGTACTTAAAAATGCACAGAATCACAGTCATTTTGGTTGGAAGAGACCTTTAAATAATCAAGCCCAGCTGTTAACCCTGCACTGACAGGTCACCACTAAACCTTGTTCCTCAGAACCACATCTACATGTCTTCTAAATACCTCCAGGGATGGTGACTTCACCACTGCCCTGGGCAGCCTGTTCCAATGCTTCACAACCCTGTCCGTGAAAAACTTTTTCCTAATGTCTAATGTAAACCTCCCCTGGCACAACTTGAGGCTATTTCCTCTTGTCCTATTGCTTGTTACTTGAGAGAACAGACTGACCCCACCCCACCTCACTACAACCTCTTTTCAGGTAGTTGTAGAGAGTGATAATGTCTCTTTCCAGCCTCCTTTCCTCAAGGTTAAACACCCCCAGTTCCCTCAGCCGCTCCTCATAGCACTTGTGCTCTAGATCCTTTACCAGCTTCGTTGCCTTTCTTTGGACACACTCCAGCATCTCAATGTCCTTCTTGTAGGGAGGGGTCCAAAACTGGACACAGTATTCAAGGTGTGGACTCCCCAGGGTGAGGTACAGGGGGACAAATCACTTCCCTCCTCCTGCTGGCCTGATCATTTCTGATATGAACCAGGATGCTGTTTGCCGCCTTGGCCACCTGGGCACACTGCTGGCTCATATTCACTATTGGCCTTCACAGAATTATTTATAAACTCACTAAATTGCTTCAGCAGAAAAAACCTCCGAGGTTTACATTTACCAGACATAGATAGCAATCTGTTTACCACTGGCCCCACTTTTAGCACATGGTTATGTATGAGAACCAGGTTCAAATCCACTCGCTAAATTGACTGATTGATTGGAAGCAGGGATTCCAGCCCAGGACATCACACTTTTTCTTCCTGGTTTAGTGCATGTTTAGGTAGAGCGTAAAAATTGAATAACTTCCACAGAACTAACGGGGTGAGCCTGGCCCTGATTCATGTCGCGTGCTGAGTAGGTGCTCATCAGGAAGACAGGAGAGCTACATTTAGATCCATCCTGGTCCAAGCAACAGCAAGGCTGAACTCCCACTCAGTAATGTGGAGATGGGACATACGTAATTTCTCCTGTTAAAACTGTTCCACTTTTTTCACCGAATAATTAATATTCAACAAGAGATGGAATAAGTAAATAATTCTGTTGCCTGAGAGGGAATTCACTCAGGACACAGAATGCTGGGCTCTGTTCTCCACGCAACAGACCAGTTTGCAATGAGAAAGTAGAGAAGCATCAAAAGAAAGGGTGGAAAACCCTTCTCAGTTCTCTCTGGAGTACTCTACAGGTTTGCAGTCAGAACAGTCTTTTGGAAGGGTTTTAGGTAAAAGTACCTGTGCCATCTCTTCCTCATCCTCTTTTTATCAACCTACTTTGACACTCCCTTTCTTTTCAGCACAAGTATGTTTTACAGCAGCATTTTGGAGGTGGAGCAGGATGCTTTGTTCCATTAGAAACATTTTCCCTAATTTTTCATTCTGATGAAAAAAATATTTTCAATTTCAGCTAATTCTGAAACAATTTTTAATATATTTTTATTTGGCTTAACTGAAGCAAAGCACATCAACTTACACCACGTCCTGTCCTTTCTTGAAATTTTCTTATTGCTGCCAGCTGTGATGATGGTGGAACTGAACCTTCGGAGTTTTAAGTAAAACAGATCAGTTAATGCTTATTTCCTGAATCAACTTCCTTTAATTCGCTACAGCAATTGGTTTAAAGTAGCCCGGGAGCATTACAACTTATAAAAGGGTGGGAGGAAGAAAGCAACTGAGACACTCCAGAGCGGTCTGTTTATCATCAGCAGGAGTTAACGCTGGCTCCTCTGACAATAAAACAATAATTGTAAGTCATTATGCATATTCAAAATGCCCAATATAATGCTTACAGGCACCCACATGTTCAGGTTCTCTTCTCTCCAGGAAAAGCGTGCTGCCTTCCTGGAGGTTGACACCTTCCCACTATAAACCTCCCCGGACTTGAGATTTATGTGCCCAGCTCTGGATAGATCCCAGCACTATCAGTGATGCTTGACTTTCCCCAGAGAAAACGAATGGCAGTGCAATGCAGCTCCTTGGATGCTGGACTTTGTTTGATTTTGCTTTTTTTTTTTTCCTTTGCTTTAGGAACTTCAGAAAAACCATCTACTTGACTGTTGTCAAATCCCACATTCAGCTCTGTGAATTGTTGGTATGGGTATGGTAGAAGGGGAACATTTGTGTTTGGGACTGAACAGAACTTCGAATGAGAGCCTGAATAGACTAACACAGAAATGCTGTTAATAACTATATCCTCAGAAATATGAAATGCCTTTTTGTAGGTGATGGCAAATTCTTGTTATCACATGACATCCAAGTGCAAAGGTAGGTGCTTACTCAGTAAACTTCTTATGACAAGACATCCAGTAAGAAAAAGCCAATATTTAATGACAAGAAAATAATTGTCTGTCTCGGTGGTCATGACATTCATCCTCGTGTGAAGACTTCTGGTTTCTGATTTCCTTTCCAACAAACAGTTAATAGATGGAGTGTGGCAAAGGATCAAAAGAAGAAATTGAAACACCTTTTCTTGCTTTTCCTGAGGTATGGTATGTATGTACAAACACATATGGACTGAGATTGGATTGAGAGCAGCCCTGCAGAGAGACAGGGGACATTGGAAGATGAAAAATTAGATATGAGCCAGCAAAGTGCGCTCACAGCCCAGAAAGTTGGGCTGCATAAAAAGCAGCATGGCCAGCAGTTCAAGGGAGGTGATTCTCCACCTTCCACTCTGCTCTGATGACACCCCACCTGGAGTATTGTGTCCAGTTCTGGAGTCCACCACACAGAAAAGACATGGACTTGTTGGAGAGGGCCCAGAGGAGGGCCACAAAAATAATCAGAGGGATGGAGCACCTCTGCTATGAATAAATGCTGAGAGAGCTGGGGTGGTTCAGCCTGGAGAAGAGAAGGCTCCAGCGAGACCTTATTGCAGTCTTCCAGTACTTAAAGGGGACTTAAAAGAAAGATGGAGAAAGGACTTTTTTTACTAGGACTTGTAGTGACAATACATGGGGTAATGGTTTTCAACCGAAAGAGGGTAGGTTTAGATTAGATGTAAGGAAGAAATTTTTTACAATGAGGGTAGTGAGGCACTGGAACAGGTTGCCCAGAGAGATGGTAGATGCCCCACCCTTGGAAACGTGCAAAGTCAGGCTGGACAGGGCTCTGAGCAATTTGATCTAATTAAAGATGTCCCTGCTCCCACATACGGGTTGGACTAGATGACCTTTAAAGGACCCTTCCAACCCAAAGCATTCTCTGATTCTATATATGTATTCATACACATATACAGTCATGTATTTACATGCCTTCACATGGACATATATTTTTGCATCTGTGTATATCATTTTTTGGACTGATACACAATGCATCTATTTTTAATTATACCTGCGTATAGAACCCTCTGATAACATTTGCTACCTTGTAGTAGAAATGAAATAGCATTAATCAATTCTGCTCTTTCTGAAGCATCTAAGGGAGAGCCCAACACTTCTCCCACAGGTTTCTGTCATACTGGTGGTCATAGACGTAGGTCCCAAGGATCACATATAGGTACATGATGATCTCAGAGAAAGTGCTTCATTTCTTTCCAATGGCACCCATATGGTACGAATCACCTGGACCGTCCCAAGAGGATGATGGCTCACTACGGCTTTCCATTTAATACCACACGGATGCTACTTTATGACTGTAATGACCTCTTCAGAGAGGTTCTGGCCATCGTCTTTTGTCATCGGATGCTGGCTGTAGCCTTACTGGATGGCCCTTCTGGTGCCCAATGAGCATTTCTGTGCTTCCATTATGGCTTGCTGTTACAGTTCTTTAATTCATCCTGTCACTTACTCCACTATTAGGGCTTTGAGAGTGTATTTGCTGCAGGCAACAGAGAGCTTGCGCAACAGCGTAGCATGAAATGTAGCGCTAGGCTGCTAATACCTACCGTGTGTTCATCTCTTTGGTTTGCCTTTTCAATATATTTTCTTGGTAATCTTGTCAACTGCTCCTGCCTCTCCATTAAACTGCGAGAGATGCTGAGAAGGCACGATACGGCTGAAGCCTGCTGTCACTGTACACCTCTGACATGCAAACTAAGGTCCATTATCCATAGTAACTATTTCTGCAGCCTTCTCCCAGGCAAACAGCCTTATGGCCGTCGGTGATAGAAACTGCTGCTTTTTTATGTAAGAGAACTGTTTCCCAGCAGTCAACAAGATACTCTGCATTCATTAAGGCAGGAAGGGGAAAAAAACGACAAGATGAGCTGTGGGGTTTTGTTTAACCTTTCTCCTCAGGGACACCGGCCTCCTTGCAGCCGCCATCCAGGAAACCGAGTGCTAAGTAGCTCAAAGCAAGATGGCTCCCTTAGGGATCTCATGGAGTATTTACACAATGAGGCTGCTGACAGCCTGTCTGTATTAATACTGGTTAAAACAAAACTTGAGACGCTCATAGAGCACAGGTTGGCAATTTAGAGGCATGAGCTGACAGTATTGGGAAATAAAGAGAAAACAGAGAAAAGAGGAGATGAAGTCTCAAAAACATTGATTTTGCTGAAACACTGCTAAATATCAAGATTTCAAGGCCCATGTCAGAGTGAGAAAATGAACTTCTGAAAAATTATGGTTGTTCAAAACCCATCTCAGGACCATTTCCTGTGCAAGGAGACATACGTCCCTAATGGAGACCTAACAACTCAGCCATCGCCACTGCTAAAGGAAGAGTCCTTTGTACCTGTCAACTGACATTAGCCATAACCCTCATAAATGTGTTCCCCAGAGATGGCTTTGCTGCAGGTGCGGGTGTGCACACCCGCCTCCCCGGGCTGCTGGAGGCCAGGGAACTGCTGGGGAGGCCATAGGGCACCTGCTCAGCTGTGCACCTCCCTGGCCATAGGGCCAGCCTCTCCCTGCCTCCCCACAGGCAGGGGAGGAAATCTGCTTCTCTCCTGGCCACAGGATGGGTTAAATTGAGGTGCTCACTCCAACTGGCTCTCGGGAATACTCTCCTTTTCCTGTGGTCAGCATTAGCTTCAGGGGAAGAGGGCTACATTTTAGAGAGGGCGGGGGACACTATTAGACAAGGTGCATAAGGAATCGTGGTATTAAACAGCCCTGCTGGGAATAAAGCAAAATCTCTCGCCGTGCAACCACTTTGTCACCTGCAAAAGAAGGAGGCCTTTCCTCCAAGCCGTACCCGTAGATACCATTAATTTGAGCAAACAGATTTTCTTTGGGCTTCAGTTTAGTTACCAAGACTAGAAGAGGGATCAGCTTCAACTGGGTGTTTTTATTTGTTGAGCTCCAAAAATGTTAAACTCATATTGCCTGTAGAAAAGACAGAACTTTAAGAAGCTTTTGTTTCAAATAAATGAACAATGCTATCAGAAATATGAAATATGGCATTCTGAGGTATTATATTGCATTTCGATTCTCCTGTCATTTCAGCATTCTTCGTGATGAAAAGTTGTTTATAAACTTAAGGCAATACTAAGACATTATTTTTCTTTTTTATCAAAAGGAAGGAAATATTTACATTTATTCACTTTTACATAGTTACAAGTAAAAACAATACTCATAAATATTGTATGGGTTAAAGGGCTATAATTCTGCCATGCACTTATCTTTTATTTTGCATGGTGATTTTATATTTTTTTCCCCAACTGCTGCAAGTCATTTTATGGATTTTATGTTACCTAGGTAATCTTTAAGGTTTTAAACTTTTCATTTTCTGTTCTGCTTTAACACTGGTCTCGTTTTAATGGCTTTTGTTTGTTCGTTTTACAACTGGGTCATACGTGTCATATGGAATGTGCCATATCATTAGCTTATTCTCTCCAATCTCTGTACTCTTGCTAAATGTACCTAAAAGAAATCACCATACTGTGAGGACAACGAGATGACAGCACAAATCTACATTCAGTTTTACTCAATTTCAGGTACAAGGACACATCTCAGATCACATCTAGTGAGATCCTTCACCTCGCATCTCTTCCATTCTCCCAACCAGAGGAGATCAGGTTGGTTCACTTGAAACTAGTGACATGAAAACTTTGTGCTAGTCCTGCTCCTCTCCCTGACTCATGCTCATATGACGAACAAACCAACAACAATTCATTTGAGATTGGAAGCTTGTTTCCTTACAGCCTTGCTCATAGTTCAGAACAAAATGTTACTTTAAAAAAAAAATTAAAGTCCCTACAAAATCTAAATGTCAGTGTGTCTAGGAAAAGTGTAATTAAGGACTTTGACTTTGTAATGCTGTGCTGGCAGGCAAGCAAAATATGTTCTGCGAAGTGTCAGCAGAACAACTTTGACTTATGTCAGTGACATGCCCTTTCTTGAAATACAGTGCTTAGTTCTTGCTGTCAGACTCTGGTTTGTGTGAGAACTTCTCAGCTCTGAGGTCCCAAAAGTGCCTTGACTGCAGAAGACCTATTAATGCTCAGTTGTGTAACATTATTTGCTCAGATTTTTAAGCACTATCCACTGCTTAGATTTGTAGTAGAAAAGTATGTATGTATGCAGAAAAGAAGCCATGATACTGTCCAGAAGTCCCTCTAGTAACGGGGAGATCAGGACTGTGAAGTGCTTTGAGGAACACAACTACCCTACAGTTAGGACAGAGACCAAATGAGGACAGAGTGAAAATAGGAGTTCAAATAACTTAAAAATTTTAAGAGGCATGAGTGGACTTCCACATGAAGGCAGATGGAAAAGATTTAAATGGCTTAGCTGAGGGAAGAATGGGTCACAGGTCATTGCAGCAAAAGTCAATTGGATGCTGCCGTTTGCCTTTTCCTGCAATACCAACATAAGGGAACAGTGGATGAAACTGAAGACAGATTTAACGTTTTTTCAGGTGAAACATAATTAAACTGTGGCATTCACTGTCACAAAGTAAGGAGAAAAGCCTGGAGTTTAGCAGGATTAAAGAGGGACTGGACCTTTACAAAGGTAAAAAGAACACATTCCGTTACCTTAGTTGGCAAACACAGTTTCTTAATGAGAAGCAGAAAGCCTCACATTTCAGTGTAGAAACCACAACTAGAAACCTCAAGACTGGGGAGGCAGTGCTCCCCCAGGCAAGTTATTTTGTACCTAAATGTGTTGCCTTGAGGTCAGAGGCAGGATTGCTGGAGCAGAGGGACAGCTGGTCTTGTCCAGAATGGCAATTCCTACATTTCAGTTTTTCTATGTAGAATGTAACAGCTCAGTTATAAACAAAACAAATTTGAGTGAGATCAGTCGATAAAGCAAATCCAATCATAAAGAAGAGAGAAAGCATTATGTGTATGCAGTAAATTCGTGTACCGAAAGAAAATAAATAAAACCAGTTAAAGTAAATACAGCCCAGTAAAACTGAATAATGTCCAAAGTGCTCAGGTATATTTCTCACAAATGAAGGTGTCTTTCTGTTCCAGCAGTCGGTACCGAGGCACACAGAGTATAATATTTTCTCCGACAGTAACAAGCAATTGTCACAAGACTGTGAAGTATTTTTCTGTCCTTTCTAAAATTCTTAAAGCAGCAGGTTTGGATTGGGGAAAAACACTCACTCTTAGCCACAGAAGACTGCTTCCCCAGCCGGTGCAGATTGCTGCAGAGCCTTTGACGTCAATGGAGCCATATCGATTTATACCAGCTGAGGATACTTCTGCTCAGTGAGAACCTTCAGTAAGATGGCTAGTCCCCCAACTAATTGTATTAATTCTTTTTAAGTATGTTTATTCTCAAGCCTGATGCTAGTGCTTGAAGGTGAGAAGGAATCACTGAAATTTAATTTTACAGCTCTGCAAAACCATTTGTTCACATTCTCTGAGTTGTGAAATAGGTTTTACTCTGCTTCATAATCAGTTCAAACAAATCTGGAAAAAAGCAGAACCATGTGTTGTTACATATATTTGCTGGTTTACCTTGCTTCTTCTTATTGATTTATAACTAAAAAAAATAGATTTCCCACACACCCCCCCACTCCCCGCTTTAAAGGCAAATTTGCAAGTCACTCATAGAGGATATAAGCTTAGTCCTTTGGGGATTCTACTTATATTTTCTTTATCATTATGAATATTTATTATTTGCTCCTTTTTACTAACGAATACACTGAAATCAACTTAAAGTTGTGGATTATTTTTACTGCCCAGTTTTTCATCTTGAGACTACAGAGGTCATATTCACAGGAATCTTCAATATGCTGCTGCTGAACATGTCTGAATAAAATGACATAATCTAAACAATTAAATCTTGGGAAAGAACCTGAAACAAAGCAAGGTGGTGAAATTACATAACTCAGCCCCTCCTTAACATGAAAGGCAACCTTTTCAAGTTGAATTTCCACCATAGTCCCTCACAGTCATTGCCCCATGGAACACTGGATGAGTCAAGCAAAATGGCTTTGTACAAAGAATAATGAAAATACTGATCTGTGTCTTCTGACAGTAATTTGTGACTCGTGTTTCTCAGCTCTTGCTTTAAGTGTAGCCTTAGCTGTGAACAAATTACACTGCAAATTTGTAAATCCAGAGATAAATGGCTGTATACAGATAAAGGCAAGCAGTACCAAAATTAAAAAGAAACACGACAGTGGTTTGAATGCAGTGCAACACCAACAATTTAGTCCCATAAACCAGATTTAAACAGAGCAATCAATGACAAAACCAGGCAATGAAAGACCAAAGCCAAGCCCAACAGCTCCCACACTAAGAACAAGAAGTCTGGGGTTTGCAAGAATTGTACGCCTGCTGTCTGCCCAAATAGATCAGGGTGGGAGAGAAGCTCTTTGGCTGCTTGCCTGTCTTTTGAATTGATAAAGGTCAGATTGACTGACATCCTTCCTGGAGTTTAAAAAGTGAACAGAATACTTTTTTTCTCCTCTTTCGTCAAAGAAGAGGTTGTGAAAACCAATTGCTTGAACAATTACTTTCCTAAGGAGCGTACTGTGGTCTTCATTCAGCTGCCAACCACTTCAAGGTGACTCACATCACGTCACTAGAGCTATTTCTTTTCACAGTGACGCAACTCAAGTACTCCATGTTACTGTAGTTTTAATTCACAAAAGCCTTGCAGCTGCTCATGACACACGAGGTACCAAGTGTACTCCCTATGGGGAAGCTCTGGAAGTGAGGGGCTGCCTCACCCCTAAACAGTCCTGCTTAGGATTTCGATGCAGTTATGCCATATAAAAAAGTACAGAAACACAGGTAGATAGCAGGTTCTGCATGCTGGTCCTCTGAATGCTGCGTAATATATGCATCAGCTAGCTGGAAGACTGAAACATTTGGTCCCTCAAGGCCAGATCTGAGCCGGGAGCACTGATGGCTGCTCTTGGCTCTCCTGAGCTAGTGCAGAGGCAGTATGGTATACACTGGCACTGTGTGCTTCACATGGACTATCAGGGTGGAAGGAAAAGCTCCACCACTGCCTCTGTGTTCATTGGTCTCAGCAAAAATAGAGAGGCCAGGAGAGGACTTTGTCTTGTCTGCCTGCCTGGTGCTGCTGGGGAAAGTCAACACCCCAGCAAAGCTGCCAAAGCCTGTGCTCTGTTATCTGGGGAGGAACAAAAACAAGAAGGACATTATTGGGCTCTCTCTAGCTGCAAATACTCTTCTCTAGCCTCAGTGGACAGTGAGAGATCTTGCTTCTTGTCACAAGGAGACTTGGATGAAGACTGCATAGGAAGAGTGGGAGGAAGACTAAGGAAGGAGTGGGAAGAAAGTCAGAAAGACATGTCCAGTACTGAGGGTCCTCTCTCACTGCAAAGGCGAGGAAGGAGATGAGAGAGCAGAGGGGGAGAGCAGCCTTCCGTGGGGCTTCTTGAAGTCACCTAAGTGGAGCAGATAAGCATGGACAACCATGGTCACAAAATCAGGACCCAGCATCCAGTGCCTAACACTGCTAGTTGTCCTCTTGAGCATGTCTCTTTTACTTGGACAGTTAAGTGGAGAATCAAGCTGTTTTAGAAAAGATACCACACATTTTCAGGCAGGAGAAATTATCCAAACCGTGTCAAAAGTTGGTCTCGACTCAGTTACAGATGATCAAGGACAATGCACTACTACACAAGTTCAAAAGCTTTGATTAATATTTGCAGCTACTATGCAGCGACAATGCAATACAAGTCTAGCCTTAGGGCTTTTGTGTTTCTTTAAAGCATTAGCCATTAATAGGCTAAGTTTACCACTGGGATACAGAGCGCTGGCCCAGCAATGCAGCTTGAATGTATTTATTTTCCAGTCTATGGTTTTCAAGTACAGTGTATCATTTCTACAAGGCTTTAATGAGAGCCAAGAGGTGTACATTATAAACAACAAATTTCTATTTCTAATAGAGCTCAGTTCAGATCAGAGAGTAATTTATTAGCTTTCCTCGGCTTTTACTTGTATTTTGCTACAGAGATCAGAAATTTAGATTAAGATCTGAAATTCACAGGATAGCATAAAGAGCCTTATTTTCAAAGTCAATATTTTTTTAATCTTAAATTTACGAATGTTCCATCCTGCTTAAGGTCAATCATTCAGAGGAACAGTAAGTATCTGCCAGACGTTCAGGACTGCCTCATTAAAATTAAAGCATTTAACTTCTAAAAGTAAAAAAAAAAAAAATACTCAACAGTTTTAGGAGCATACGTATTCAGTGAAAAAGCAGAAGGAAAGACATCTACCTAAATAGGTAATTCTTAATAAGACATTTATTGCTACAGTAATTGTCATTAATAACAGAAATAACAAGAACAATACTATTTGTCGTCAGCCAGTGGAACAGGGACTGCTTTCTCCAGCAGAAGACAAAGACAGCGTCCACCTATCTGTATCCTGTAAGACAGGACCTAAAGTACAACCGATTCTAAGATCCATCAAGCTTTGTAAGTCCAGCAAGCTGGGTCCCAATGTGGTCAGCTGGCAAACATCCAGAAAAGGCTGTCTATTAGAGTTAGGATAAATGGCCTAACATGATCGCTGGATCATTCAGAGATTACCTCTTGTGCTAAGCGTGCAGGACCGAAAGGCAGAAGGAAAACCAGAATAAAGATGAGAGAACCTAGAAAGAACTGTTTATTATTTGAACAATTTACAAAGCAGATGTTCCCTAGAGGTGGAATCGAAGAAAGCTTGTCACAGATAACAAAAATGGTTATTTCTGACATATTGAAGCACTATAAAAGAAGTTCCCATGGGAATCAGGTTTTTAATAAAACACTTAAAATAACATCAAAATTTGACTATTAGAAATATAATGACACAATGTGCTTTGGATATTAATTAAAGCTGTATTTAAAACCCCAGACAACCTTTTTTCTTACCATCAAACTGAGCAGAATAAGAAAGAAAAATATTAAAGCAAATAGAATACTAACAAATTAGCGTATTTTGGTAGTGATAGAAAAACTAATATACTATTTACCAGTGTCATTTATTTTACCCTTTCCTAATCCATTTATTTGTGGCTGTTATGTTGGTAAGGCTAGACTTTGATACAGAAAAAAATAACAGAAAAGTGAAGCAGAGAAGTACATTTTGAGCTTATGCCTCTTTCTACAACTTCTCCTTGAGACAAGACTCCACTTCTGCTTATTCATGGCTCTCTTATGTCACATAGACCTGTTTGTTCTTGCTGGAAAATCTGAGCACAGTAAGAGCAGAGTGACTCAAGTTTACATGACCAGATGAATCTTTTCTTCCTCTAATGGAAAAGACAGACATTAACTCATTGCTTTCTTTACATAGATTTATTATGTTCAATAATTGTCTGTTATTATTACTGTATATTGTAATCTATTTCTAATGAATCCCTCTTGGTTATGGTGAATCAAGTCCTGCATAATAAATTCTAATCTGTTAGTCATTATCTTTGTTAATATTTTACAGTCTACATTTATTATGAAGATTAAGAAATAGTTTATACTGTGCTTGGTATTTTCACTATTTTTAACTGTTATCTCTTCTAATTAGTGATCTCTTTGAATTTGCCTTTGCCACCTTAGATTAGTACCAACCACACTGGAAACACCAATGTTTTCAGTCTTTTAAAGTCTTCTGCTGAGAAACACAAGTTACAAAACTCCCATGTTTCTGTTAGAATGGGTATTACTTTGTGTGCCCTATCAGCTCATCTGATTGATGTTGCTTGAGTTCAAGCCTGCAATGGGACTGGAGCTGACAGACGAAAATCTGGGCATTCTCCAGAGATTTCTCTTTCTCAGTTCCGGAAGACAAAGCTTTCTTTGGGGGAAGTAGTAAATCTGAGCAAGTTGTAAAGCTGCTTCCCATCTACTATTAGAAGTTTTGGAGTGGACTCTCCAGTGTCCTTTCGTAATACCTTTTACAGTTACAAATGTCTTGGCATAGAGATAATAACTGGGGAGCTATTAGCAGGTCTTGTAATCTCATTACAAAACAACCATCACTGGCTTGATGTGAGTTAGCCATGGCAGAATCCACACTGCGTGTCAAAACACTGAGGGATAGAGTGCTCAGCCTCCATTTAATTAGATACATGATAAGAGTTTGCTTAATGTCACGCCCGTGAGTATTACTGCAGTGCAGGAAGGGGCCATTTCAGTCGGCTGAATAATTCCTGAACAGTATCATGTGCCTGAAGAACCCTCTCGAGTACTTCATTGCACATCTTTATGCGGTGGTGAACATCCCTGAGCAGGCTGCCATCGGGGCTGCTTTTGAGAGAACAGACCAGCAGTGCCTTTGCCAAGGTTGTTTGGGACTTCTGCAGTCTTTGTTTGGGCAAAGGGTTAAGGGCATGTGAGTGGTGCTCACTTTTAGTCCCCCTGCAAATGTTTATTGGCATTTGGCAATTAGAGCTGGTTGATAAACTTTTGATGATAACCAGTGGAAAATGCCGATTTGTTCAAGCTTTTAATGGGAACATAGTGGGTATGATTAAGTGTTTTTAGAAGGGTTCCTTAGGGCACCATGGTAAAAAATTGTAAGCCTTTGCAGTAGATGAATAATTAGGTGTTCACCCAAGACCCCACTCTGCTTTATTGGGTCAGAATCTGAACTTTTATATATTGGGCAAATATCTGGTCTGATCTGATAACGTGTAGTAGTGAAAGCATTCTTCCTGGAGGGAGGCAAGGATTTTTCCACCACAGAAATAGCCAAAAAGTCTCAAAGTGAACCTGTACCATCACCCTGCTGCATGCAGTATCTGCGGGACAGCAGGACCACTCTTTGCAACCTCTAGGAGCACTTCAATGAGTTCTGCAGTCCTCCTGGTAATTTCTCCTCACATCTCACTTCCTGAGATGCGATCCATTTTTTGGAGCCCTACCTTTTTGCGACATTTGTCAATGCTTTTTATACTGCTGGAAATAATTTTTTATTTATCCTTTCCTAATATCTCAGAAGATATTGTTTTCTTCAATTTCCATTGCTCTATCAAATACACTGTGTGGAGCAGCTTTCCTTCCAGCAGTGATAAAATGTTCTTTAACATGTGGTTGGTATAAAACCATTTCTATTACTCCCAGTGTGTTCTTCATAACTGGTGGCCAATGAGCATTCTTAAATCAGCATGAGAAAGATTATATTGAATAGCTAACTCCTAGGCAGCTTCTTCCCTACTGGAAGTGAAGTGTCTGTTGAAGTTCACACACTGCACAGCAAACGTTCGCAGCAAAGTGAAAGGAAGCAGGAACAGGCAGCAGACAGGGATGGCTAGGAAATACTGTCCACCCGGCAACACACAAAATATCCATCCCCAAAATCTGACATGTCAACACTGGTTTACCATGGTCATATCAACGAAGAGGAAATAATGAGTGAGGCAACTCAGGCCCCTTCCTCTGCTTCACTGGTGTCTCTGATCCCTGATTTATTTGCAAAATTCACTGTGGTGAACTTAATCATCACCAAAGGGAACAGAAAACACCTGGCAGTGGAATGACTGCCTCAAGAAGTCATGTGCAGCTGCCTCTTGCTGCATTGCACTCATATATGGGCAAATAAGCTAAGAAGGTTAGCTTTGAAACCAGCAGACAGCAAAACTCCCATCGCTTGCAGCCATTTAAGCAAAAGTTCTCCAGCTGAAGGAGGTTTCTTTTCTATGATAATGTAGGACACCCAGGTTATGAAGTTCCAAGGCTGATTAAGGCCTTTGGATACCGTGTAACATAAATGTTTACTAGAAACAAAACTAGTCACAGCTGCTACACTGATGGCAAAAGATCAACCATGGAAACTAGGAAAAACCAAATAAGGAAGAGAGCAGAGAGTAATGCATGTGCACACAGCCAGCAGATCTCCCCTAACTGTGGAGCCTTCTCTGGTACTTCGGGAAATTCTGTTTGGTCACAGTTCAAATGGTGGTATCTTCTTTTAGGAACACAAAATGTCAATAAATGATTTCACAGTTATTATCAGTTCTGTGGTGCTGTCTTCATTTCACAGGAAAAATTACAAACATATGAAGGCATGAAGGTTCAATGAAAATTCAATAATCAAAAATAATGCATTTTTGAAAGAATAAATTAAACAAAATTTTCATATTCAGGAGGGAGGAGAGAGATGACAGAGAGACAAAACTCTATCGAGAAAGAGAGCGAGGCAGGCAGAACCACCGCCCCAGACAGAAAAAGTGAAACAAAATACAAAATGCTAAAGCTATATAGCTTCTAAGACAGGCTATACACCTGGTGGAGGGTGAGAGTTAGGAAAGAGACTTCAGATGAAGACAGAGGTTTCCTCCTGCCTTTGAAGTAAGGAAGAAAGACAGAAAAGGAGAGGGAGAGACCAATGTCAGATTAAAGAAAAAGACAGAAAAATGAAGGGAGATCAAAAATAGAATAGCAAAATTCAGTTCCAGAGAAAAGAAAAATAAAAGGAGAAGGAGGCAGAAAGCCAACAAAGAGGAGAAAGTGAAAACAAAGGAATAAGAGGGAGAAACTCAGTCCTACATGTGCCTACTGAAAGCTATTGAAAACACAGGTCTAAAGTCAACAGAAAATATCTACCAGGAGAAATCACATATATGTCTGTATAGAAGCAAATCAGGAGATTTGCTTGCAGTTCTGAGATGAGCATGAGGGATATCACTGATAGCCATGGTCAGCACACATATTTCTATAGCTTTCTGAGATGAGACTCATACTTTCCCCTCTGTGAGAATAATGCACTCACTGGTTGCATATGTGGACATATGAAGAGTATACAGATGTATGCACACATGCACACACAAAGTATAGCATTTAGAATTGCTTGGATTGGTTCCAAGGTAGTTGAACAAAATGAGGCTAATAAAATATAATTAAACATTAATTACTGTAACTATCAAAAATAATTGACTTGTACAAAGCACAGCACTCCTATTAAAAAGGGACCTAAGGGTAATAAAAAACATATACTATTCTGTAATGCAGACATAATAATTGCTATGAAGCAATTAAATTTATAGGCAACTGTTAAAATTCTTTTGTGACTATTTAAAAGTGTGAGCACTGGACAGATTTGGTCCAAAATTGTCTACTATAAGGCAGTCTTGGTATTAATAAGGAGTAAACATTACCATTCAAAAATAAACCAAAGGTGTGCAGCTGCTTGAAGTAAATTTGAAGTAAAACTGGCTGGAGCTGTCATAAAAATGCTGCTGTGTGTGTCCCAACAAGTCATCCTTCTTCCGTCAGCTTTTCTTTCTGTAAATCCTTTGAGCATGAGAGAGCCAGAGCTGGCAGGTTGAAAGCAGGAGGAAGGAACATCACTTCACTTGCTTCCTCATGCTTTGCTTATTTTTAACAGCGAAGAAAATAACTAGCCTCAGTGCAGGCAGAACTCAGGGAGAGACACAGATTGGTTGAACCAAGGTCACAGTAAGTGAAAGAAAACCCAAGTAAAGAAGAGTATTTCATAGGCAAGTGGGGCCAAAATGGAGCTGTTGCCTGCAACAGTTTGTGCCAAGGACCCTCTACTCGCATTTTAGGGTGTTTGACTTCAGGCTAGTGCTTAGTCTGCTCCTTAGAGTGCCCATTAGTCCCTGGAGTGCATTAGGTGTGTTTCTGGAATGAATTTTGGGTATACTTTCATCTGAAAGGAATCTAGTTTGCACACTCCAACACTGCTCTGCAAGGTGAACCAAACTCTGGTAAGTGGCGACAACTAAGCAATTGACTTCAGATGCAACTCCTGATCCAAAAGAGGGCACTAACGCAGATGCACCTGAAAAACAACTTTAGGCTTTTTTTATTTTAGCTTTTACCTTTTAGGTGCAGAATGGATATTTTGTTCCCTTGTGAAGAGCTTGTTCTCTTAGCTTACCTTCAAGATAAATAAAAGTTTTACATGGAATGCAGACTTCTTGAGTTAGGGGCAGCATTAGTGGCAGGGCACAATCAGAAGGGGTAATGACAATGTGAAGACTGCATGAGTCTGTTATGCAAAGACAAGTGATGACAACACATTGCAGACAGCACTTCTGTGTGTTCACACTCTGGGAGTCCTTATTCACTCCCTCTGCATCACCTTTTCTCCTCCTTTGCTTTGGCTGCAGCCAAAACTTATTAGTTTTTTGGCTGTTCATCTCTCATCTTTCTCATTTAATCTTATACATTCTAATTACTTGGAAAAGTTTTGGTTTAGTCCACACAGAATAAGAGAGTTGGAACAGAGACAGACAAACTGAAGAGCAGAAAAGTTCACTTTCCTAAGCCTATCCTTAATCAAGGAAATAAGAAGCGCTGAAAATTTTTGGAAGAGGAAAAAGAATATCCTTCACATTTCTCTTAGGCTCTACTCCTCCTCTGCTGCTAGTGTGTTGGCAACAGCTTGGTAAGGTAGTGAGTTAACTCATTTTGAGAAAAGCTTGGCATTCTTACATAAAAAGACTACTAAAAAGGAGTACAATCTTTAAAGCAGATGTAATATATTGTTGTGAGTTGGTGGAGATGCCATGACATGAAACATATTTGGCATATGGCACCATTGCTTGTTCTACAAGAAAAATATTAAACGTAGGAAAGTAAAGTCAGTTGAAATTGTGAAGGAATGACACTGCCATCTGAGAAATTATCATTACTATGAGCCATTGTCATTGCTATGTTCAATTTACTACAATCTGCCGATCATACTTATATCTACCAAGCAGCTCTGCTTTTAGGACATTCATTCATTCATTCACTCATTCATTCAAAGAAAAACATGCCATCCCAAGAACCAGCTGAAGGAGCTAAACGGATCCTTGTTTTGGTTGCATCTCTCAGCCTCAGAGCTAAATCATATTATATCACATCACATCACATCATCAGAAGGACAAGAAAGTAAAGACAAGTCTTTTTTTATTTCAGCTGTTCTCCCCAAACTTTCCATGTCATGCTATGCTTTCTGCGCATGCAGCAGGTTGGGCTGCTCCTATGCTATAAATATTTCTCTTACATAACCAATTAATCAGCTAAGAAGTCAAAGAAAGCAACTATTTTTAGTATATTATTGCTAGTCATGCTTCTGGAGTGTTATTTTTTGCCTTTAAATAAAAGGACTTCTTCATTCTGCAGTTCTTTTCCATCAATGTGTGGGACTATGCCAATTCAAGCAACATTTCTGTATAAAGAACAGTGATTAATGATCCAAAATCCCAGGCAAGCTTTATTGTCTCAGTGTTGCTACTTGAACTGCTTGCAGAGTCTCTGCAAAAAGATTTAAGCTATTCATATATAATACCTAAAGTATTTTTCAGGCTTTGGCTCTTTCAGCTCAAAAAGAATGACTCAAACAAAGAAGTCTGAAGAAAGATTATATTGTTCGGCAAAAAAATTTTGATTTTTCATTGAAAAATGCTTTAAAAACAAATTTTTTACTAGATTTCGTTCTTACTGGGTATGGGCTTGACTTTTTAAATGTCTTCTGCAAACTAACCAGAGACAAGAACAATCACAAAGTGGCCTATGGAGCCAATCCTTAATTACTTCAATCTGGAATGACATAGTTTTAATTCAAATTGAGGCTTCAATTCTTAATTTTGAAAATAATTTTTTAACATTGCAAACACAAACTGTATCTCCGAATCTTCTATTAAAACTAAATCAAGGTTATGAATTACGAACTCAAAAGCTGCAGATATTAAATGTTTGCATTGTTGATGGAGGGAAGACAGAGAAGTAAAGCAAAATGAGTCTGAAAAATCTGAAACCCAGAATGAAACTTTTAATGTCAGATGGTTTAAGTTCATGTAGTTCACCTAGTTTCAAAAAAGAACACTATTCCGCATTAAAAAAGATCTGATGGCAGCTTCAATCCCTGGGCCAGTTGTATCTGGTTGACCACTAGTGGGGTCTGGTGATACCCGAGCACCCTGAGGTCCTCTCAACTTACAACTCTTATTCCAGATGAGCCTGGATACCACAGGTAGTGCGTCACATCTGGCCACCCCTTGAGGACACCTTACATTTCAAATTACTTCAGGGATACCTACACAGGAGCACATTTTGCACCCACTGCATGTAAATGGGTGGATGTTCATAGCATGGAGCTGCAGATGGAGAGAAGAGCTAAGCTCTTGTAAATGACACAACAGACCCACTCTGGTCCTCAGAGTATGGGGCTCTGACTCCAAGATCTTTTGGTTTCACACCAAAAATATAAGGGTGCTTCATGCCTCTGAGGGATGGACACTAACGGGAGGGATGAGAGCACTCTCTCTACCCTACAAAGGTGCACCAGGGTTAGAGGACAGAATCCAGTAAAACCAGCCCTACCTATAGGCATCACCTCCTTATTAATAATAGCTACATATATTAAAAAAACACAAAATGAAGTAATTTTTTGTCAAAATCAGTTTAGTTTCTCCTCTAAGATACAGATCTAGGTCTGTTTCTACAGAACGTTGTGGTCAGGAAGGTATTGCAGCCTTTTGTCATTCAGTAAATGAGTCTCAGATTAAATGTGCACCTGTATCATTCCCAAATGCGTATCTGTCACATGACTTTAGGTTTTTATTAAACATTATCATACACAACCAAACAGAAGAGAATTTTCCTGTATTTATTTACATGTAAAACGATTTAGATTTGAGAGATTAAGTACACTCGGGAAAAAAGAACGATGGATGATGATGGTGATGACAAGGGCAAATAATTGTTTGTAGCCGCAGTGCAGTATTTGAAAATCAGAACCTCACCAAAGTTAGCTTACAGCTTTAAAAGGATCAAATGGCTCCTGTTAGGTTAAAGGTAACTTTCATACAAAGCAAGATGTGAGTGGCAACGAATGGTGCTGTCTGGCTGCCAAGATTTATTGAAGATAAAGGAAGCAAGCTAAATCATTTTCAGGGGAAAGCCACCTCAGGATCTGGGAAGTTCTTGCTGTGTTTGATGTGTTTTCTACATTAGAAGCACGAGAGATGAGCCAGTCTTTGAAGAAGAGAGCAGTCTGTACAATACCGACGCAGGCGAGCAGTGGGACGCTACACTAGCCCTGTCAAAACCTGCTAATACAAATTCCATCTGGGAGGCCAGGCGTGGACGCCCTCTTATCCTTCCAAAACCAACCGAGGCTGCAGCTCAAAGACTATCACACCAGGCAATATGCGATTTTGCAATTAGTTTTATGGAAAAATCCAACAATTAGAAATTCTCTGTCTTCTTGGTAGCAGTTGTTATTCTTCTCCCAGAGAAACCGGAGACAAATATCACTTTCAGCTATGTTAAATTCTTAAAAGAAGTGAGGAAACTCCACAGAGTGCAATGAAAATGTTTTAAAAATGCAAATAAGGAGTGACATACAACAGAGAAGAAGGGGAAAGCTTTTTCCCAGGGAACATCATCTCCATTATTGAACATAATCCAAATACATTTATAATAAACCCATTTCCTTGAACAATTCCTATTCTTTTTGAATGACCCTTAAAATTAGCTGTAGATCACAGTAGTACGGTATTAACAGTTGACTTCTCTATGTGATTAACCCAAATGTATTATTGAAATAAGTTAAAATTCGTATACATCCCACAGAACAGGGCAATAATAAAAATCTGGTAATGTGAGAAAAGCCTTGCATATCTGTCTTAATCTCACCAAATTTAAACCTGCTGA
>NW_010428669.1:20620-24306 GCF_000710305.1 Buceros rhinoceros silvestris | reverse complement strand
GAACCAAAGTCCTTCTCTTCAAAACACACACAATGAACAAGGGAGTTCTTTTAATTCCATGATTAACAAGAAAACTATTTCTTCAAAACTAATTTATATGACGTTATTCCTTATACTGAGCCAATATGACTGCATTTCAAATTTTGCCAGTGCGGTAAAAGTGATGTCAAGAAATAAGAAAAAATACCATCATCATGTTCATTTAATGGATAAATCATGAAGCGAGCAGCAGCGGAGATAAGCACCCTGGAGGCTGTCTGGTTTGTCACAACGTACGCACGCAGTAATCCCTGACAGTCCTTCGTGGTGAAGAGAGTTGGGGTTTTTTATCCTTGCTTTTTGCTAATGCAGAGTAAAGCTGTGGTGATTGCTGCTTACTAATGCATTAGACTTTTAACAGTGTAAACATGAAGGCAGTAATTCAGAGGACACTAAACTTGAAAGATGTAGCAGAAGTGTAAAGTTAATTTGATTTACGGCATAATCAGGAGCAGAGTTCTCTTGCTTTTCCTTCCAATCTAAATCTGAGCCCAGAAAAATCAAATTTCTACCTCCCCACAATTCTCAGCAGCTTCCACTCCCTCATCTTGTGGGGATGTTAGAGGAGCCAAATTTAACCCAGACCTCAATGTTCTTTGGGGGAATCAGTAATTTTGCTTCCCAACATGCCTACATTACATTGTCGTTATCATTGTCTTCGTTTGTGTAGTTCTAGAGCACTTCCAATATACACGCTGGGTGCTTCTCAAACAAAAGAAAAGATGTTATCTGTGTTTGAAACTCTTAAAGACTGAAGGCAGGAAGACAAATAAGAGAGGAAGTAGCAGGAAACACAATATAAGCCTGCATTTTGCAAGGAAAAAAAAAAACAAACAAAAAACCAAATAATCTCACCCATGCTAGGGCCAGTATCAGTCAGCTCCTTTCCTCATGTTAGATGATGCCATTACAATAAACAGCTCTGATTCTGCTTCTCTTATGACTGTTGGCCAGTCAGGCCTCCTCCTCCTTTGCTACATGAGGTGGTCAACACTCCCCACCGCGAGCATTTCTTGGTGGGGTTGGGAGGGCACGGTGACTGCAGGGGAATTCTAACTCTTCAGGGAGCTGCGTTTGGCCTCCAGAGGTGCAGTGCCCGGGAGGGTGGGATGGGATGTGGAGGCTGGATAGCGAGAGAAACCCTCGGAGTGAGGAATGGAGTCAACCTCTTGTAGAAAAGGAGGGGACCTGAATCTCGCTTGAATATAGCTGACTGCTGTGAGGCCAAGCACGCACAGAGCTGCAAGCTAGGACTGAGTCTGAAGCATTTACATGCAGAAAATTTCGAAACCACTCAAGCCCTTTGAGAGAGGCCTAAACTCTTCACAGCAGCCTGGAGAGAAAGCACAGGTGGGATATATATGGGGCTACTTGTATCCACCAAGTGAAGCCTCAAGCTCAGGGCCCAGGATGAATCTCCTCATGTTGGATACAGACTCATGAAAGGAAGATCTGGTGCCACTGATCCTCGACAACATGAAATCATGTTGAGTGGAGGGACAACTGAAGTTCCCGAAATCAGTCTTCTTGACCTTCTGCAGAGCATACACACTATAGAAAGAAACTGCCTAGCATTTCTGCTTTCTCCCTTTGCTCACTTAACATGCCTTTTCCCCAAGTAAATACTCCACCTGCATCAATTTAAGCTACTATAAGGCAGATAGCACGGGCATAGAGAACATACTCAAACACATCCTCTCAGATATTGCTGAGATGATTTACAGCTCATCCATCTCCTACTGCACCTGATGCAAGATGGACGTATGAATAGAAATAAGAGTAAAAAAGTATATCTGCACATGTGCCTGCAAACGATTAGACAGGTCTCAAAAGAAAACTGGGCTAAGCCTGGAGAATTTTACCACAGTCAGATATATACAATATGGCACAGATGTCTACGAGAGAAAAACACCAGACAGCGAAGACACTAAAATAGAAGGCTGCAAAATGGAAAACACAGATAGCTTTGTCTAATTCAGAAGCATCACCGTGGAGGACAATGACCACTCCAAGGGGACTGTGAGGACAGTGTTGGCACCACTGTCCCAGAGAAATGTCTCTCTCCTGAGATGCAAAAATGAAATTGTTCAGCATCATGCTTTCCATCCTGCTCTGTGCAACAGAGATGTGGACCTTTTGAGAAAGCTGCCAGGCAAGGACTCACAACCTCTGAAATTAATTGTTTACCGGCAGTCAAGGAGATGGCATGAGAAATGAGATAATCCTGGAGAGGATCTGTGTATAAAGGAGAGTCCCTAGCACACTAATCAGGAGGGAGCACAAGCTGTAGGACACGCTTGCCAGACAAAGGACAAGGCACTTGCAAAAAAAGACCATGTCCTTTGGTCAGAAAAGTTTGGTCTGTTAAGTAGTGAGATGACATGGCAGAACATTCAAGCAGTGCTTTTAAGATGCCTTGTGCCAAAGCTGGAGCCAGAGCCTTGTTAAATGAACTGCAGGGGCTCAGTGCAATGCTTATTAAACTGTAACAGTCCTACCAACCTCCCTACCTCTCTGCACCACCTACAAAACACTCCACTGACCTGCCAGGCATGTACCACCCACTTTAGGAAGCTGCAGGGAAAGCCTGGCTCCCAGGGAGATAGCACTGGTGTGACTGAGCCCTCTGGTCTCTACCTGGCTGTGGGGCCTCTTCCCTCCACGTCTGCACTGCCCTGGGGGGCCATGGGACATACCCCAGCATGGGAGCCACACGCAAACTGCTCTAGAGCTGTGTGCAGCTCAGGGGCCACAATCAACCAACTGTGGGGTGACGCAAAAAAGGACGCGGGAGTCCAGAACTCGAAAACAGGTATATTCTTTCACCTATATCAAGTCAGCTACAGAAAAACTGTACTCAGTCCCTTACACTGTCCAGCACAGATGGCAGCTGGCAAGGCCAGCAGGGTTTGCTCTGGCAGTCAACAGTGCTGCTGGGGCTGGGCAGTAGTGAAGCGAGACCATCTCTCCTGCAGAAGAGGGGTGGTGAGGCCAGGGATGTGCTGTCCCCACAACTTTGTGCAAGAGGTGTTAGCAGGCAAGTGAGGCAAAGCCCCGAGCTGCACCTTCTCAGCACAGCTCCCAGGTGTGCACAGCCATCCCAGGCAGCAACTAGCTGTTTGTGCACATGCACACACACACGCACACACACATGCACGCACACACACAATTCCGTGATTTCAGCATAATAAGCATTTTCCCGCCCAAAGAGAAATGAGATCTCCTTCACTGCTGTGCATGTGGCATTTCATTCAGCAGTTTTTCCAAACAGAGGACTTGACATATAAACAAAATGAGTATGTGTGTGTCATTTTACTCCTTCTGGATGCCCTGCAAGAGAAACAGTAGAATGCACACTATTCATCAAAGCCCTGTTCAGGAGGAAGGTATTTTTGTTGCATCCCCTAAATGTCCTCCATTTCTGCTACTTTCTCTGCTCTCGGTGACAGCAAACATTGTTTGACAGAGACCAGAACATGCTTGCTGTTTTCCCATCTCCAATCTAGACTTCTTCTGAAAATAAAAAAAAAAACCCAACCAAAAAACAAAACACCCAAACCATGGGTGAGATTTTCAAGAGCGCTCTCGCTGAGTTCAACCTCCCTCTGCTCACATTTAAGTCAGTGGGAATTGAGGCCCCTGCTGAA
>NW_010428669.1:0-20523 GCF_000710305.1 Buceros rhinoceros silvestris | reverse complement strand
AACCTTTTAAAATTCTTACTGTGTATTTACATTATTCTTTTACAGGTTTACTTTAAATAATAACCATGTATGACATACACTGTATATATGCAAATCACACTTTTGCCTTGCTTGGCACTGAATTTTACAGATAATGATCCTCCAAAATGCTTGCCTTTGTAAGACAAGCAAATGCATGATACACAGGATTTACCTCCAATTCATTAAGGAAGGAAGTGAAGGAAAGGAAGTGGGCAGAAACTATGTGGTCCTGTGGAAAAGGTGATCAGGAAAGGAAACAGACGGTCTGAAGGGTATTGATGAATCTTCGGCTCATCTACAATATGCAACATTTTTGGAAAACACTACTTGAAATAATATGCATTAGGACTTTCAGTGAAATTATGTCTTTTGACCACAGCTACCTGACACAGACATAAGTATGTTTCAGATGACATTAATTCACTTAAGAGGAAGCTGTTAGAGGTACATCCATATTTGATAATAACTATGGAGCCAGTTTTATACACAGCAGCAGGAACAGGGCAACTTGAATTAATAATGTACATTTTGAGCTTCAGCTACAGCTCAGGGGCTATTTGAAGAGGGACCACGTTTTTGGAGTGCTACAGTCTGTCTTGCAGTAGTACATTGCTGTTGAAAAACACTGTTAACCTTAGACACATCTCCCAAGTGGGGGTCCCCAGGCTTGGCCTGTCTTCTTGCTAGACTCTGTGGTTCCCTGAAAGGATGGGGAATGATGCTGCTCGGCAGATGAGCTGGGAGCAATCACTACTGGGCCTCCAGATGAGCCAGAAACTTGGGGAGCTGCCTGTATCCAGGTTGGAGGAGTCAGGACATGCCAAGAGAATAGCTACGTTATTGGGGGCTTAAAAAAATCTGTTCTGAATAGAAACATAACCTGGAAACTCGTAGTTTCACCCAGTTCTGCCTTCAACCAGATAAACCAGTTTGGTACTTCAGCCAGGTACATGGAGTCAGACTTGAGATAGGGATTTCTGTTGTGCTCTTGAGGAATGATCTGAAATTTCCAGATCTTCTTTCGTCAGCGGAATTAAGATATCACTCCTCAAAAGGCCAAGCTAATCACAGCAATCGCAATGAACAGAACAAGTGCTGCCACATCAGAAATCAATAAGCTGCCCGCAATTGCTTTGTCACAATGCATCAGTATGCCCGCACCATTACTCAGAAGTGGTAATGACTGTCCTACCTGGCCTTAATATCATTACCCAAATCACGTGTGAAAATATCACATCAACTCTATGTCTGCCCAGAAAATCACCCAAAGGAATATACACAGTTTGCAACCCCCTCAAGTTCCTTGACGTACCTCATACATTTTTTGAATGCTCTCAGGTTCCTTTGACCTTCAGATGCTGTATATTGATTGCTCAGTGAAGTTAAACCTGCTCCTCTCAGCATCCTCCACCCGTGCTCAGCCCTGGCAGAACTTCTATCATCTCTTGTCATCAGCTACATAAGCAGCTCTTGAAAGTAAGCCCTCTCCTCTGTTTTGAAGCTTATCTCTACATTACTATTAACTGAATGCAAACATAGATAAAGGAGGGATTTTTATAGACGCCCTATTAACAGAAGCTACTTATTCACTGAGTACAAGCTTTCCTAAAACAAGCTCTGTAAGGATCATTTCCCCCATCTCTCTCTGCTGAAGTGCTGCTAATATTGCTAATTCAGACTAGATGATTTTACCCTTGCTTGAATCCAGCACAAGTCTCATGTTCTTCTGCAGGGGGATTAAACAGGTTTAAAATTATGTTCAGAAGGCCTTCTCACAACTCTGCTCAGGGAAGGGTGAATTTCATCCATTACTTTTGATTTGGTTCTTGTTTACGTGTTTATTCACTGTTTTGGATCTTGACAAGGTTGCTAGATATTGACAATTTTGTAGCATTCAACGTTTTGGAAAACGTTACCTGAGGTAATACATATTGCAAAACCAGACACTGTCTCAATCTTCTCCTCTCTGTCTTAAGTTAAATGCAGTTTTGGTTGAGGCTGGTTGTAAGTGTTAACAATTACAAATAAACATTTTGTTCCCTCCTTTGGATTTATTTTTTGGTTGCCCTTCTTTGAAACTAGATGCTTCTTTTGTTTCCTATTCATGAAACCTTTTACAGAAAATTATTGCTTCATGTATGGGTCTTTGGTGGCACATAGAGTTTCTGCAGATATTATTTTAATTAGGTTGCTTGGTTCCATTTCATTTTTAAATGGCTGTGGCAGGAATTTTGTGTTGTGATCTGCTGAATGGGAGGGGATGTCTGCTGAGGATTCTTCCCTCCTAGAAGTAGTGTATTAATGAGACATTTTCTCTAGTAAGAGCCTTGCATCAAGTCCTGTAATCAGAACACGAGAGAGATCCAAACCAGCAGAAACATTCATTAATTCCAGAAGTCACTGTTTCTGCATTGCAATTAAATATTATTCAAAAAGGAATTTAACCTTAGCAGTGATTTTCAGGATGTTTATGTATTACAGTGAGATTTTGAAATTTTACACTTAGTAAAATTTATTATGTCATATTACTGATCGGGTTTCCTATCTATAAGGCTAGTCATTCTTGAGAAACAAAATGCAAAACCTGTTAGATATAGGGCTGCAGTGCCTTGGAGTAAAGAAGCCATTTAGTCCAGGGCTTTAAAATTGTTACCTGATTATTCTTAAGTTTGTCCTAACCAACACCGAGAAATTAATTGGTGCCTTACTTTATACAATAGATGGAAATCATTCTAATTTAACACCTGTGAACTCATTATTAAGTCTTTCCAAGCAGAAAAATAAGCGTGTTATTCAACACTTCTGACACAGTGGTGCAATATAATCACACCGCCTCCATCCAAACTCTCTAGGATGAGAAGCCTAAAATATTAATTAAAAAAAACCCCAAACAGTTATATGCCTCATCATACTACTGTAGCTAGAAGACAAAATCCTCCAGGGAGATTAAGACTGATCTACACACTATTAAAGCAAGTTCTCCTTTCTATGTTCACCAACCAATTGTATTAACACCCTTTACGGAATTAAAAGCAAGCAAAGAATACACAACTCAGAAAAGTACACCTGTTTTTTTGGTCTTACGTACCATAATTTGTAAAGCAAGAAGAGCATGATAACAGAAATAATACTTATAGTAGTGTTATAATCAGCATTGGATTAGGTCACTGTATGTAAATATTGTATTTTTATTAAATGCTAGCATACATACAATAGGCAAAATTAAAATTCCACTATTTTTCCCCACTATGTCGTGAATGTGAGAATAAAATTAAACTTTTATCACCAGATTTCATAACGGACATCTACTTGCTTTTAACCCAAAATAGTCACTATAATAATTTCTTGGTTTTTTGAACTCCCAGCTTTTCAAAAATGTTTACTGTTTGGGCTAATATGGTTCAAATTTGGCTTTATCTGGTAAGTTGCTTCAGTTAAATCCCTTAAGCCATCTTGAAGCCATGAACAAAAATGAGTAAATACAGTTTACTACTGTTTTCTGTACAGGGAGAAAGCCCTTGAAACACTGGTAAACATGGTGAGCATTTTTATCAGTGACAGGAAGTGTTCCTGACTTGAGGAAACTACAAAGTGGTTTAGAACAGCACAATGAGGAACAAAGTACAGTATTTCCCGAAGTGTATGGATATCCACATACAAACATTGTCTGTCAAATGCACTCAGTAAAAAAGCTTATTCAAGTATAGGGGTAGGTATGTGCAAACCCACCAGTAAAATACATTTCTCAGATCTACAGGAGAGGTGAGCAAGTCAATCAGCTACCGAGCAAAGACTTATTTTCTGCAAACCAAGTACTCCCTGGCAGTCTCTTAGGCTTCTCTGCAGCTATCAAGATTCATTTGAACAATCTGATTTGTTCATGAGGCATTATAGATCAAATTTGCCAGTGGTACAGAGTCTCCTTTATTTATTCTTTACAGAATAAAATAACTATTGAAATGACCTAGAAGTTCCCCTTCTTTCACTCAAACAAAATGAATTTCTTGGGAATAATGGGCCTGATTCTCATTATCACTAAACCATGCCTCTCCTCCTTCATCCTGACAGCGAATGTCTTTACAGTGAACGTAATGGAATTTAAATTGCAATTTCTACACTAATTTTAGAGTTCCTTTATAATGGAGATAAAAAGAAGGATAAAGGACCCTTATCATAAATAAAAATAAGGCCATGTATAGTTCTTATTGTTCCACCTACTTCCCACCATTTGTTTTTTTCAATGTATTATGCTTAGGAAAATTATTTAATGGATTATTATTTTTAAAGGCTGAGCCAGGACTTTCAAAATTAGACCCTCAAAGTACGTGGAGACTAGCGGGTTTTGGTTTTGAGCCTGGGCACTCATCATCTCCCTCCAGCTGTGGTACTTTTGGGCCGCACTTCTTCAGTGCAGAAAAGAAAGTCTCTGGCCATGCTAGATCCACAGTAACTGTCTTCAGTTTCCAAGTAACTAGCAGCAAGACCTGCCAAATTAAAACAAAAAGCAGCAATCTCTCAGACATGAACCCTCTGAGTATTTCCTGCTCTTTGCAAAAACCTTAGAAAGTTTTGTTTCACATCAGCAGTCGTCACTGGATGCGATGACAGATCACCAGAACATCATCAAGTCAATAGCTACAGAAGAGTATTTAGTTTCCCAGTTTTGGAAAAACTGGGCCTGGCCTTCAAATGTTACTACCGTGCAGCAACAAGTACTGTCAGTATCAATGACCTGTGCATCCTTTCCTCCAGCCTTCTGGAAAATGAAGTGCAAACCCCATGAGTGAAGCCACCATCCTCCAGCTTTTCCAGTGCTGCTACAGCAGCTGGAACTGAACTAGAACCAGAGCGCTGACACGGCCAGCAATGCCTTCCCTGCAGCCTGACTGCCAATGAGGACCAAAATAACCATCTGAGTGGGAATGCATCCAGTCAGCAATGTAGCAGTTTGGTTTTTTGTTTTGTTTTAATTGCCCCTGCTACTTTGCCCTGTTCTCTTCTCTTCCATCACTCCCTTAGCAATATGTAAAGTGAACCGATGGATGCAATTTGTGCCGCAAAATGCTAGGACTTGATTTACTAAATTTATTCCAGAGGACACTGCTGACCGAAATAGAAGTTGTTTGTTTGGTTTTATTTTTAATTATGATTAAACACCAGTTGTCCCCTAAAGCTTAACACAGGACTCATCTAAGTGTGACCAAAGACATATCCTTTTCTCATGCAGCTAGTATCCCTCTTACCTTCAGACATACCCTTCTTTTGTGCAGCTTGTATCCCTCTTACCTTCAGCAGCTATAGCTTTGGGTGCTGAAGTTTATGACTACTGGCCCCAAGAAGCAACACTTCACCTTGGTAGGAGAAGGCAGCCACTCTGATTCAAACGAAGGACTCCAAACCCGATGACTTCTGCAGCCCTTATCCCCGTATTAAAGAAAATGGCAATTACTGTCCTCTCCATGTAATGCAAATACTGTCCTGATGCTCCTGGAAAGGTGCTACCAACCTACTTTGGGCAAAGTTGGGGCCTTTTGTATTAGCATGTTCTTCATACAAGCCACCTATATTCTGAGTTTACTGCAACATTTTCTCAGGAAATACTCAGGAAATTATTCGCTTTCCAACTTCTCCATTAATTATTTCTTTTCATTGTCACTTTTTCTTTAGGAAAAAATGGATGCATTAAAGAAGGGAATGTTTCGTCAAATACACACAATGCAAAATTCAAACACAGAGACTTATGACTATGGGAGACCACAGATGGGAAATAGGCAAGGAAGGGTTTAGCAATGATACAGAGTTTAACTCTGAAAGATATCCTAGATTTCTGATGGGAATACTTCACAAATGAAAAACACTTTTCAATTTAAATTAAATTAAATTTCCAATTAAATCACAGAGAGCTGTACTCCAGCAGGAAAATTTAAAAAAATCACGTATTTCTTGTCCATGAATTAAACATTTATTATAGTTCAGTCTTCAGCGACCGAAGATAGGAAGGACAAAAGATACCTTCTGGGTTGTCCCCCCCTTCTATTTTGAACTATATGTTTTAAAATGAAATGTTTCTGATATCAGTTTAATCAGGACTTTCTTCATTATACAGAGTTACATCTGTAAAGTTTACTTCAGAAAACAAATCTGATAGTCAAGCTACTTGTGTCATAGAGTTTGATACGTTCATAAATATTTAAGATATTTTATGCAATATGCCCATCAAGTGACAGGCCAAAATAGCTCCTAAGACTTTACCATGAATTAAAAATGTGAAAATAATGGATTTTCTGGGTTGGTAGCTGAAGTGAAAATTGTAAGGAAAACTGTTCTTGTTTGAACTGAATATTTTTGGTTTGTTGTTTCTTCAAAAAGGAAAGGAGGAATAATAAATTAATTATACTACATCAATCAAAACAATGTATTTGATTTGAAACCAAATGTTCTGATTTTATGATAATTTTATTCCTTGCAAAAGTAAGAAAGGAAGGGAAATTTTGAAACGACAGAATTCTTTCACATTAAAAATTTGAAACGTTTGACTTTGAAATTTTGGAATGAATTATTTCAAGATTTCTCTCTTTTTTTTAAATTACTTTCTCCAGCTATAGCAGTTAGTTCTGTTCCTCTCTACACCTACTGCTTTGGTGAATCTACTATTCACAAAAAGAAAATTAACCCAGCTCTATCAAAAATATGCCAAACTTAAAAAAAACCCAACCTTGAAGCTCATGAGAAATTTACCTTTGCATTCAATGGAGCCAGGATTTCTCTTACACAATAAAGATAATACGCTTTTTCTAGAAAGGAATGAGAGCAAACCTGTTATTCTGAATTTTTAAGCTACATCAGTGTAGATTTTATGCATTAGGCATTTTTTTATGAGCTGTTTCTTTTGAACTGTAGCTCCAGGAGTCATGTAGTTGTGCAAATCATTTGGGAAGAAAAAACTTACATTATCCAAGGGAAAAAATTCCTACAAACATCTTGCAGTGGCCTTGGAGCTTACAAGATAACCTATGTTGTAAGAATGGGCACATCCCACATTGAGTGGGTTTCTGGAGGTGAGTCCCAGGGTATTTCTGTGTGGACCTCCATCAGGGATGCAGGGCTGTCTCCTTTATCCTTAAATGTGTCGTATTTGTGGGAACATGGGGCAGTATGGTGTGGAGAAGGAGGAGTGCAGCAAATGTCCCACTTTTTCATCCTTAGCCCTGGGGCCCTGTTACCAAGCTGCTACTTGGAGCAGCAGGGACTGGGCATGGTTTCCTCTCCAAATTCCTGACAGAACATGTTTCTTAACCACTTGGATTTGGGGTGCTTGAATATAGGGCATCTTTTTGCTTTATCTTAGCTGAGAGCCAGTAAGTTACCTGGCAGCAGGAGGTGACATCTATAATATGTATTCAAATATTTTCTCTGCCAAAACGCAAAGACCATTATCTCCCCTAGGGTCACCTAGGGGACCACCTAGGGTGGTCAAAGATTTTGCTGCCTCAAGTGCTTTACAACCTGTTCTGGTTTTGGCTGGGATAGAGTTAATTTTCTTCCCAGTAGCTGGTGAAGTGCCATGTTTTCGACTCAGGGTGAGGATAATGTTGATACACACTGATGTTTTGCTAAGCAGTGGTCAAGGACTCCTCAGTTTCTTATACTGTCCTGCCAGTGAGTAGGCCGGGGAGCACAAGAAACTGGGAGAAGACACAGATGGGACAGCTGACTCCAGCTGGCCGAAGGGATACTCCATATCATATGATGACATGCTCAGTATGTAAACTAGGGGGAAAGCTGGCTGGGTGCTGCTGCTTGGGAACTGGCTGGACATCAGTTGGCAAGTGGTGAGCAACTCCATTGTGCACCACTTGTTTTGTATATTATTATTATTATTATTATTACTACTTTCCCTCCCTTTTCTGTCCTATTCAACTCTCTTTTTCTCAACCTATGAATTTTACTTTTTTTTACAATCCTCTACCCCATCCCATTGGAGGCGAGAGGAGTGAGTAAATGGCTCAGCCATTAGCTGCCTGCTGGGTTAAACCACAACACAACCCCGTGCCTTGATCCAAATGCAGTTATCAGACCTTTGTTTTATATGGAAGGTATTTGAAAACATTTGCCAACACAAAAATAAATGTTTTTTTATGTAATAAGGAAAAGGCATAAGAAGTTGGAACAGACGGCATCCCTATAAGGATGACTTTTATGAAAATTTTGTCACTTTGAAGTGTGATTACTTGAAGTATTATTATAGTGTGATTTCAGTGTAATTAGTATCATATGCACCTCTCCTAATAAAGTACCCTCTCTAACATATGCTGAAGTCATAAGTCATAATTCACTGTATTCCATTTTCAATTTACTGTGTCAGCAAATTTCAGTAACATAATGCTACAGAGCAACATCTCTGTGTATTTATTACTGTAATCACGATACTGAAAGTGTAAAGACACCTTGCTAAAACCTATAACCTCTTGTAAATGGTGCTTTTGAGGGAAAAAAAAATCCGCTAAGTGAATAATATGCAATTCACAGCTACAGGCTCAGTGACTACTGTTCAAAACTAGAGTAATTATTTAGGTATGTAACATGCTTGGCATTGCAGCAATGGAAAACAGACACAGAAAGCAAGGTATGCACCCACGTGTTAGCTAACTGCTCTACATTCCCTTGCAGCTGATGGAGAGGGTTACATGCTTTTAAGGATTTATCTTATTCTAAACGGACATTTGGGAAGGTCAGATTAATGGCACCTAAACATAGCCTGTTGAGTGCAACAGAAGCCTTGAGTCACTAGTTCACATGACCACGTCTATACTAGAAACATCTAATGGCTGGTCCAACCAGAGGACAAGAAATAGTCAAAACGAAAAGTCAGAGAAGACACATACTTAAATGTGACTTCAGTGGAAAATCCAGACCTCCGTCACTTCTCCAATAACTTCATTATGACTCTTGCTGCCCTCTCAGTTCTCCTCAAGAAAACAAGAATGACATGGAAACATGCAAGTGACATAGACAAGAAGTCCAAAAAATCGTTTTTATATCCCAGTAGCAATAGTACCTGGGCTACATGACAGGAGACAAAGTACCTTTCTGAAGGAAGTCACACTTCAAGGAAAAGACGGTGAAACAGAGAGATTCATTTCTGCGTTCTAACACTCAGAACAATACACACAGCTCAAAAGGGTAAAGTTGGCCATGCACAGGCATCCCAGAAAGCTCAGAAAAGTAAAGTGAACTAGGAAATTGTGAATTGTAAGACATGCCATTTATTCTGTGACAATAGCCTGCATTCAACCACCACAAAAGTGTCTGCACTGGCAGCAGACAGACAGTGGTACCCCAAGGTGAGCCCCACCACGGTGTGCTTTACCCATCACTCAATAAAGCACTAAGTCTTCTTGCCCATCTACTGTAGGTTTATATTATTCCAGTTCTTCACTGGAATTCACTGTCTAATCCTCTTTTTTTCTCTTTTTTTCTTTTTTTTCCCTCCCTTTTTAGGTAGATAACTACTTGCTGACAGGATTTCCCAGTGTCTATCCCATGCTACCCACGCCCATACATCAGTTCCCAGTGTGACCATCCCCATGATACTCAATCATATTTTTCTAACGAGAAACCATCCATCAGTCAACTCATTTTATATTTACAGATTTACTACTTCAGATAGATTGAGATATGCTTCTTTTATAAGTAAGGTAAAGCTTACCCGCACCCTTTCGTTTTCTCACGAACTTGCATTTCTTTTAGTTAAATACAAGATTTAAAGGTCAAAAGAGAAAGAGGAAAAGCTGAATTGCAGAAAATAAAGGGAGACTCTTTCTCTTAAGAGAAGAGTTATACAACCCACTGAACTCTTTCTGTTTGTGGAAGCAAAAGTAAATTGCTTCTCTTAATAAAGAATGCCAAAATTTGCATATTCTTTCAGGTCCTATAGCTGCTCTCTCTATATTCTGGGGCCCAGTTTGCATTTGTTTCAGTGATGCAGGATAAGGCATCAAAAGTTAACCAAAAAAACGGCAGGGCTGAAACCCATTTAAATTTAGTGTTGCCTAGATAAAAAAACAAAACAAACCAAAAACAAGGCATAAAATATTGTTGTGGAAACAATCCAGTGTGAAACAGACTATTAGACTGTGATTGTAGGGAGACCACAAATGTTTCATTGAGAAGGCTCTTAGCACAGAAGTTTTAATATCAGTAGCTTATGTCTTCTTTTTATTCTGTTTTCATTTGCACTGCAATTTTTGGCAAATTTTTCATTGAAGCGTTCTTGGTTGTTTGCTGTGTTGATTTGTAACAGCATTGCCTCATTAACAAATTACTGTAAGAGATCATGTACTCAGAAAGGAGGGGTTTTATCATCCTTTTATAATCTTCTCACTCTTTTTCTTCCTATTATCAAAATACTGAGGAAATAAGAGTATTAAACTCTCTGGCATTTACAAACTTCAGTAATCTACTGGGCTCATGTATGGGAATGAAATAATTGAGGAAGGAAAAATAAGCTTTCAAAGTGTTTATCAATACATTATATTAATGCCATCTGTCCCACAGCTATGATGTCAGTCTCTTTTTCCTTCTTCATTAAGGCATCATTCGTTTACACGAACTGCTGCTTAAGATACTTGCTGGAACCCTTAACAGCTCCCTCATTTGTTTGGTAGTTTTATAGGCCTCTTGTGCTGGAGCAGAGGTACAACAGCTTGCAATGCAGGAAAAGAAAAGATAAAACTACTCCGCTGGGCAGATTTAGTCAATTTTCACTGGCTCTTGCACAGAAAACAAATTGCAAACCCTCACAAAGAGTTCTCTCTCTGCACTGGCAGCCCTGACAAATGCAGGCAAAAATGAGTAAATCAGGCAACTTCACATCAGGAGGAAAAAAATGGCTACTGCTCCAACAGCTGCTATCATAATTAAGAACAGATTTCATCACTAAACTCTTGCTGGTTGTGTCTGCAGCAAAACAAATACACAGATGTGGTACATTTGCATACTGAAAAATCTGAACCATGTAACTGAAACAAATTTGCATTTTCAGCTCTTAAATATTCACTTTTTAATATGAAACAATGAGGGTAGTTTGCATGCTAATCCTCTGTCTTTGCTCATCAAATTCATTCAGTCAGTATATGAAATATAATGCAATGCTAATACCTAGTAAGTCCGTATTTCAGTCGTGCAACTCAATATTGAAATTTGTTAGCATGTCCAATAAAATACAATTTCGAATCACTTTCTGAACCGCACTCGAGCACTTCTATTTGTAAATGACATATTTTAAGAAGAAGATAAAAAAGGGGGAAGTGTGAGAGTTACTTCTTTTAATTGTGACATGCACTAAATTTATTGCTCCTTCATTTATCCATACATTTCAAAAGGTCACCTAGCATCATCTAGTAGAGAAGAAATGCAACCCTTTTAAAGTAAAAAGGGTATAGCATCAATCCCACTGTAACTAGGGTGAAATTACTAATGCAAGTGACTGAACCCTCACGACTGCAACATGCCCATCAGAAGTTGCATGCAGTATCTTGAGAACCTCTCTTACAACACAAAAAGACATTTTAGCTTCTCTTCTCCTCATTCCAAAGATATGTCTTTCTGATCTATGGCTATTTCATAGCTAAATAACCTAGCTGGTTTTATACAAACTCTCACAACAGTATTCTGGAATTGTTTCCTGCCTTTAAATCTGTGATAATTAAAGAACGAACGTGATTATCAAGGTCCATAGACTGTTTAAAGAGCAAATCTGCAGATTTGCTGATAATTTGAACAACAGTTTCCCCTTAGATGTATTTTAAGCCATTCAGTCATGTCACTATGCTTTCCCTAGTGAATATATTTGTTCAATTTAAATCCCTCTGTAGAATTAATTTGTTTATTCTAAGTATGGTGCAGAACTATATGACTAATTTGGAGCACAGTTATTTTTCAGACATGTCTGATCAAAGAAGCCTGAACACAGCTCTTCCTGTAGGTATCAGACCTCCATGTCTTCCTTTTCTGGTACTCATTTCTGACGCTGATATGCTGTGTATTGCAGGTGGTGGGATTTAAAGTCTGCATGTTTTAATGATTGCACCTTTACATGGAGGGGTTGGGACTCTTGGTGCTCCTGTAGATATTTGTATGCATGCTTACAATGAAGGTTGTTGCTGGAGAACCAATCTCTAGACAGTGGACACCTTTGTAAGGAAAATAATTAATGCCAGTGCATCATCAGTATATAACTATCTGCAAACGGTAAATGTCAAGATTTTAACAGCAAAACAGCATGCAAAGAAATCAAATAAAATCTCAATAATAATGAGGGGTCTACACAGCCAGAAAAGCAGAGTGTTGCTGATATGTAAGCTTTTTTTTAGTGTATGGTTTGTTCGTGTTTTGCAGTAAGGCCCTCCAGATAATTCAAGTTACTGTCTTTAACCTTCCGGCCATCTCTAACACTCTCAGCTGGTGTGGCGACACTGATGAGGCGATTTGTGGAGCCCCACTTCCAGTGTTCACTGTTCTCTGGAAATACAGCGAGCTGGCCATGCCCTCCACAGGCAGTGGGAGGTACCCACCAGAAGGTAACAGTACCAGAAACAGAGCCTAGGTCTCTTGAACTTAACCAGCACTGCAATTCAGTGTCCTCTTGTACAGGACTACACTGACCCTGCACCAGCCACTCCATTTCTTTCTTGTTTCACTTGTCTGTTCAGCAAGGGATATGAGAGGTGCCATGCCGTCTGGGTTACGCTATGTTTGAAGTTTTCTATGATGCCAGTACCAGTATGCAGGGTACTAGACCTTACCTGTCAATAATCTGTTACTTAAAATAACTGGGCATCAGACTTGATGCACAGGTACACAAGCTGGTGACTCTGTATCTGTAACTTCGCATGCATAGAAAAAGGAGGCCAAATTAGGACTTCTGCAATCAAGGCTGGACCTGTTTCACAAGCAAAATTCTTTGGCCTTTTAGAATAAGCCCTGTGTTTGAACCATGAAATACCTTTGCAATGAAACTTGTTGGCCTGATGTCTTGAAAAACACAGTTTTCCAGATCTGTGCATATATTATTTTTCTTTCATAACAATATTTTAATCTTGAAGAATGGTTCTTAAATGCTGGTTCTTAAAAGGTAAAGAGTACAGAAAACTTTAGATGTGGTGAAGGGCTTTTCCCACCTTACTGACAATCAACACAACTCCAGGATTTGGGGGAGTAAACAATATCCAAAGGACTTGCTATATGAATCAACTATGTTTTTGCATATCTCTTAGCTGTAGAAGTACAGTGCAAGTGACATAGGAGAAACAGCAAGAAGCCCATTTTCATGCACATCTGGATTCTGTTTTGGTTATCAAATCCTTGTTACTGTATGTCTGGCAGATGTGTGTACATTTTCAAGACAAGTTTGCAAAAGTTTCCAAGAGAAGTCAGGGTCAATGTTTCTTTTCTTTTTGATCTAGCCAGTGGTCCTCTTGATCATAAAGGTAGTATCAGTCAACTGTTCAAGCCTTTTACACTTGTTCCTCCTTTTTATCAAGATCAAGAAGTAGCAGAAAATCAGGAAGTGTAGCAAAGGCTATATAATCGGTGAATTTACTTTCCTTTACATATTTAAAATTCTTAATTTCTTAGTATGCAGTAATCTCTGCAAAGCTATCTTCTCACAGCACTTCAGTATTTACCATTATATTGAAAAAATGGGTGGTTGGTTTTGGTATCAGAAATCAGATAACTGAGCTCAGCTCCAGGACACTTGAACGAGTATTCCCTGGTGCATGCTGCATCAACAGTAGTCAGGGAATCATTTTGCTTTTTGAAGGACACAAGCTTTGGGAGCTGGGATATGTACAGTCTAGATATATCATCTCAATGCTGTTTGCATGAAAGTCAATGAAGCGTAGTTCAAATGTAGTTTTATTCAACTTACTTATAACCTAAAATCCTCATGTTCTTAAAAACATTAATATCTCTAAACTGTTAAGTGCCAAGTTTGCTTTGTCTGTATGCAAAGAATGAAAGACCAGGGTGGAGGTATGGGCTAGTCAAATCTGGACAATTTTGTTAAGCCCCATAATATATATGCATTTTGAAATCTGAAACAAATATTTGATTGCAAGTTATTGGGTCGGAGGTAGCCTTCAATCGCCAGGTATTGTTGTTATAATGGAAAAATGGTAGCATTAGTTTAATGTATTGTAATAGCACAGGGTAATGATCCTTAGCTCAGTGGTACTGAAATACCTTGACAACAGCAGTTGAAGTCAATGGGAGCATTGCAAGTGCATATAAAAGTGCAGTCTGCAGACCATTAGGCATAATTTCATCACATCTTTATTGGAATAAAAATTGCACTTAAGCTTCTGCTGTTGTGTTGACAATTTAGAAACGCTGTATCTGTGTACATTAATTTTACAAAGACCCTCTGTTAAACCAGAGATTAAAGCACTGTTAGGGTGCATGGACACTGGGAATTTATTGGGGTGACTTCTTTGCATTGAGTAAGAGACCAGTAAGTAAAGAGGTAAATCTCCAGTACTGGTGGCATGAGGTCAGTTTAAACCTGTAGGGGCCTTGGTCCTCAGTATGTACACATGCCACATACATACATTCTGAGCTTGTCTAGGTGCTGCCTCTTCAGTCTCAGCACTGCCACACTAACAGAGCTGAGACATTTACAGAAATCTGCCTCCCCTTGAACAATTTCACAGGTCTGCTTATTAGGGGAGAAATGAGGTCTATGTGCAAACGGCCCCTTGCAAATCGTGCCTCTAAGGGTATGCCACATGCTTAGCCACGTACTTAATGTTTTTGCACAAGGTTTAAAAACAGATACAGCTCTGCTAAGAAGAGTCCCAGAGTCCCCAAGCTCTGAGTAATCATTTACAACTGCCTTCACTGAATAGCGAGTCCTGCCACTGGCTTGCTAACAACAGAGGTTGCAGACATCCCTAGGAATTCCCAGATGGGCACTGGGACGCACCCCTGCTCATCTCTGAGGACAGGCTACGGCTGCCACCAGCTTTCCCCGCTCGGCCTTTCCTCACTGCAGAAAGCAGGGTACCTGGTTGTGGGCTGATGTAGACCCTGGCTCAGCCTTGGCCTCCAAAACCAAAACAAGCTCTGAAGCTTGTCATCCCTTTCCTGGTGTTTTATTGGAAATGCTTGTTTTACTGCAAATGAAACAAGTCAGAGAAAAACTTCAAGTAATTTATCATTTTTCTGAAGCCCAGGGGGAAAAAATGGCTGCTAATTTACTAGCTGACTTCTGTGAGAGGCAGCAAAGTGAACAGTCCTAAAAAGTCTTAACAAAAAAGCACAACTTCAAAGAAAAAACTCTTAACAAAATGCTTACACTACCAAAAGCCAAGAAGGCAAAGGAAATTCCTCTAGAAAATAGCCTAATGCCAATGTCAAAAGTCATGACAAGCCAGGAATAAAAGAAAATGAGGAGAAAGTAAAAGGAAAAGGCTTAGCTTTGTGTGGTCTCTGGAGGATGGAGAAGATAATTGTCAACATCTTTATCATCTGGACACAGCTATTTCAACTATGCAAAAAAGAGAGGGCTCAGTGACCCTAGACTGAAATTAGTAGAAGCCTATTATGCATGTCCCCATTACTCAGTGGAACTACTTTCCATTTTTATCTTTCAGTAACACACTTGGGATTTTTAATACCTTGTGCCTTGAAACTCAGCCAAACAATGCCAGCCGCCAGGAGTCACCGCAGCCTGCATGGCAATGGCACCTGTAGCACTACCAATCTCTGCTGACCTGCTGCAGGAAGTTAGTTGCCTTCAGTGAGCAATTAAAATTTCTGAATCTGACATTAGCTCTAGAACAATTACATGGTTTGTGTAATAGGTAGATTTTATTTAGGGAGAAAAAAACCCCATGCCGCACCTCTTCCTGGTTAAACTTGCCAAAGTCAAAATAATTCCACCAGAAAGGGGTTGTCCAAGCTCCTGAGCTGGCGTCAGAGCACTACAGCAATTCTTTTGTCCCATATATGAAGAGAAAAACAACAACAAAATGCTATCAGAAGGCTGCATGCTCCATGCGCAGCAAGTCAAAAGTAGGCTTGATTAAATAGGGAGGTATCCGTTTGTTCTCATACTCACTATATGTCATACCAGGGGGGAGAAACAGCAATTAGCATGACCTCCACATCATTTGGTTTAGCACAGCTTACTCGAACACACGCATCTTCACTTATTTTCTCCCTCTGGCTCACACTGGTGGTTCCCCTCTTGTCTTACTCTGCACAGCTGCTGCATTTCTTTTCACCGATCTCACACGTGTGTCCAAGCCATCCAGCCTTGCCTTGTCTTGCCCTTCTCTGTGTCCTTTCATCTCCAAAAAGTGTCTTCATTATGATTAAAGGAAATGCAGTGAGTCCTAACAGACTTCTCTCTCTTTGGAGCTCTTTCATTGGTCTGCCTAGCCTGTACCAGCCGGGCTGTGCTTTCAGCTCCACCTTCTCCATCCTCTCCTCCTTGTCACACTCTTCCTCCCAAGTGTGGTCTTTGCTCACCCTATTAAGCCTTCCTACTCCCAAACACCATCTATATTTTTTCCATTTGGGTACTTCTCTCAGCATTGTCCCTTATCTTCTTTCTTCAGGTGTGATAGGTTAATTTACTTTCCAGGCTTCTGTTAACCTTCCCTCTGCCTTTCCAGGGCTGACAGGCTCTATCATGGGATACCTCTTGCTGTGTGCTTGTACAGCACCTTGCATAATGAATCCTGACCTCAAGCTTTTCAAAAACATTATCAGGAATTTAAACTTCTTGTCAAACCCGACAGAAAACCATCCTTCTGTATGTTTGCTGAAGAACACACGGGAAAGGAAGAATATGCAGAGCTAACCTGTCCTCACGCCTCTTGGCACCATCCTGCAGTTTCCCTCTATCCTGTGCATTTAACCCTCAGCCACCTTGAAAGTCTACCTGAATCAAGACAGTCTAATTTTTAATCTGAGCATATCACAGGTTAATCAATAATTTTTTGTGTGTGCCTACTACTTGTTATTTAATCTGTGAAATACAGTTCTGGGGAAAAAAAAAATCCAGCCTATAAAACCTGTTGGTGTAAAGATAAGCACTTTATTTAATATCCAATTAAATGTGGTCACCGGAGAAATCACAGCTTATGCAACTTTATCAGAAAAAGATTAATCTATTTCAGGCTTAACCTAAAATGTCATAAAAGAACTCATGAATTTAGATAGGAATCCACTTATTATCCAAAGACATTTTCCTATTGAGTAAGATCAGCCTAAATTGCTGCCTATATTTATACTTGGTTCAATCAAATTTCTGTACTCAGTAGCTGTCATTGATTTTTAGGACAATTATCAAACAAAAATGATGAAAAAACTGAAGGAACATTATGGAGTCTTTTTCAACTTCACAGTAATCATTAGAAAATGCACAGCCTGCTCATTGATAACAGTTTAACGGCTCACAGGGTGACATCATCACATTTAAAAGGTAGTCATACCCAGAAGGCAGAAGATTTTTTTTTTCTAATAGCATTACGATTTGCCATTTTAAAGTTAATTGTATATTGCTGGGTGTTTCAAACCATGCAGGCTGCACTGAAGTTACTTTGCTCATATTATGTGACCATGCCCAAAACAAAGATTTTAAAATAAGGAGGCAAATAGTTGAATTTATGTATTTAAATTAAGCAGACTTTCTTGCCTATCTACAAACTGATACTCTTCAGTTCATGAGCTGAATTTCCCACAGGGCTTCAAAGGCACATTTCATTTCTTTACTGTTTGATTTGTCTAGCTGATTTATTTTTTTTAAAAGTATTCTTCATTAAAATTATTGAAAAATAACTATTTCGTTTCATCTTTCCACACTAATTATTATCTTGAGTAGGACACACATTTCACAGATAGTACAGAAAACTTGTTAAAAAAAAAGGGTACAGGTGTATCACTAGAAGTAGCAGAGCAGCTGGAGTGCAGCATTTTTGATTTCTGTCTGCCAGGTCAACCTTAGGCAAAGGGTTCAAGTGCAATGGCTAGAAATCAGTACTAAGCAGTGATATTTAATGGCCTACTTAAAACGAGTTCAGTGATCCAGCCCCACTCCACTGAGTGCAAAAATACCTATCCGTAATCAGTACATAAAAGGTACAACTTAAAAAAGCAACAAGAGTATACCACACCCGGTTACAGCACATTTGCTGAACTGCATTGCCCCCTCTACGCTGTAAATTCTTTTGCTGTGCTCTACAAATACGGAGCTCATTTGCAAAGTATGGCATGGATGTCAATTCAGTATAAAATTTGAAAAAAAAATTGGAGGATCATGTATGTTGACTGAATTGCAAACCTAAGCTTCACAGAAGAGGTAGTGGATTATAGAATCATAGAATCATTTAGATTGAAAAAGACCTTTAAAATCATCGAGTCCAACCATTAACCCAGCACTGCCACACCCACCACTAAACCATGTCCCTAACCGCCACATCTACATGTCTTCTAAATGGTGACCCCACCCCTTCCCTGGGGCAGCCTGTTCCAATGCTTGAGAACCCTTTTGGTGAAGAAATTTTTCATAATGCCCAATCTAAACCTCCCCTGGCAGACCAGTCCATGATCTAAATACATGAAAATTGAGTCAAAGGAAAACAGCAGCTTTATTTTGAGACATAAACTCACAGATTAGAAGATATGAGCAGGAAATGCATCACAGTCCATTTCAAGAGAAATCAGGCCAGCATTTGGGTCTGTCTTAGGACAGAGGAGGGCCCAGCCTGGGCACCGCACCCAGTCAGTAAAGAGCTGAAAAGGTTGGAATTGCTCTCCTGCCAGTCCACTGCTGACCCCACCAGCCTCCTAATGTCAGAAGCAGCTCCTGGGGGTGGCAGAGCCCTGTCACAGTCCCTAGCTGTGGTGCTGGCCTGCAGGGAGCTGTGAGCCCTCCATGCCTGAGCTAGATAAGCTACAAAGGCTTCACTCAGCACAGCTCTACCGTGATGTGGCAAGCAGCAGGATTCGTTCCTCCGTAAACCTTCAAAGATTTGTGGCAGGTACTTTCTAGCTGAACTTCCTCCCTGTCAGGTCTTCAACCCATACTCTTTATATAGGAGCAATTAACATATCTGAGAATTCCCCATCTGGTGTGTTTGATGGTCTCTGTTTTTTGAGATAGTTCTGTAAGTTATGTGCAGGGATATGCCATAATTCCTAACGTACAACTGTCAGGAAATCACTCAGGTAGATTTATTCACTGACGAGTTGGTGAGGAAACTGATTCTGGACAGGGAGATAGAAACTTTAATTACAAGAGAGAAAAAATTACTCTAGCACCTCAGACTGGTCAAGAAGCTCCTTTGACACTAAAGGTATATCCTGATGTTAATAGATTAACACGGCATAGCATTTCTGAATTCAAACTCCACCTTCTGCCACCAATTGTTATTCTGTAATACTACTGCTGACTACCTTCAAAGTAATAATGATGTCAAAAATCAACCACAAGTGTTACATCTCCATTTCTGCAACAAAACAAAAAAAGATTGAAGAAAAAAGACCGTCTTCCCTCAGGCAATATCTGCTTGACCAAAGGAGATTCATATAATGTAGAAAAGAAATATTCATCCCTGTCAAACCTTCATCTTGCTACCACTGAATGAGATGGCAAAACTCCTATTAATTTCTAGTGGAGCATGTGCAGTGAATAACTCAGATGGAAGTGGTAAACCATAAGTGACATAATCGTTCAGGAACTGTCTCTGCCTCAAGTGACCTACATCATAAGAAGAAATACAGTGAGAAACATCAACTCAGAGTTTAGCAAAAAGCCTTTACTTATGCTTCTGTGTTAACTTCTATTTCCAGTGTGAAGTCATGGGTTTCACGCGCCGCTTGGCTACAAGGCAAACTGTAATGCAAGCATCAGAACACAGAATCGGGAGTTCATTTTCTTCAGTTTTGCTCTCTGCTTTGACACCAATTCACTCTGGCTGTGCTTGCTCTGGTCCTGTGGCCAGCCATGAGCCACCCCAGCATTGGTCTGGCGACAGGATAAGGTGTACGATCTGAGTGCATCATCCTGTCCTCTAACCCAGCCTCCCACATAATTTTCCAGCTGATCCCTCAGCCCAGATCACCAGCAAGCAGGGCCAAGGGAAGCATGACTGGTCTGCAGTCTAGCTGCTGGCAGCACCATCAAGAACAGCTTCTATCCACCTGCACTCAGCTAACTCCTCTGTAACCAGATTTAATATATTCTTTTCGGAGTTGTCATTAATGCTTATGAAGAGCTCTGAAACTCCTGAATGAGAGAGATTGGAACAGTAAAAGACGCGGTGGTTTTGGTTTATTGATGAGAATGCAACTGGGTATGATCACAAGCTATAAACTCTCTGAGCGGGCAAAAAAAAAGAAAAAAAAAAGATGACCTGCTGTGTTTCAGAAGATGTCAGCTCTGTGTAGAGGCTGTTTGCAGACTGTTAAGGGTCGAGGGACCGATATACC
>NW_010428668.1:0-8233 GCF_000710305.1 Buceros rhinoceros silvestris | reverse complement strand
TGCTCTTTGGCTGCGGCAGTGTTGGAGCTACACCTCCAGGAGCAGCAGCTGGTACCCAGGAACCAGCAGCAGACACAGTGTTTGGAATCTACACAGACTTCCTTACAGCTGTTTTCAGGTGGACTAAGCGTATAGACAGCTCTTCAGAGGTTCGAGGTATGTGTCTAAACGTGCAAGGGGTGGAGAAGAGCTCCTGTCCGGTGAGGTACTCAGGCCCAGTGATTAGTGAGGACCTCCAGGAGCAGCAGCTGGTACCCAGGAACCAGCAGCAGACACAGTGTTTGGAATCTACACAGACTTCCTTACAGCTGTTTTCAGGTGGACTAAGCGTATAGACAGCTCTTCAGAGGTTCGAGGTATGTGTCTAAACGTGCAAGGGGTGGAGAAGAGCTCCTGTCCGGTGAGGTACTCAGGCCCAGTGATTAGTGAGGCACAGGGAGAAACCCGAGGACACATCCCTTGTTGTGTTTTCCCCTGCAATTCCCTCCCCACAATCCTGCAAAGTTGATCAGAGCCATCTCCAAACTGAAGGACAGGCGAACTATTAATCTTTGAAAGAGTCTTGCTTAAAATTATGTCCTCAGGAAAAAAGGAGAGGGGGGAAAAAAAACACCAAAACAAACGCCCAAAACACCTGTAAGTCCTCCCATTTGGCTACTATGATGAAAAAAGTCTTTCTAAACAAGAAGACTGCATCAGAATCTGGCTTGTCACCAACCACACTCTCTCTTCCACCAGTGTGAATTAGGGTGCATCCTTAGTGCAGCTACCAGAGTTATAACCAACATCGATCTGAACAGAATAGGGTCATATGTGTAATAAGACTGTGTCTGGGGCATTAAACTTCAGAGCAACTTTGGATCTAGGTGCAGTCCCATTGCTTATGGTAATTGGCCACCAGCTCACTTTTCCTTACAAAACTAAAATATTGGCTGAAAGTAGATTCAGCATTTGTTTTGAAATTTTCTAAGTCTTTTAGGCAGGATGAATTTTGTTACATTCTTGTGGGAACACCCTTTATACTGATCAATTACAAAGTTGTGTCCTAACACCATTACTAAATTAGACAGTAATGAATCTGCATTTCAGAGCCCTGCCTGGCTTATATGTGGCATATTTTAATTTTTCATACAATTTGGGCCTTCAGTCAACAAAAGCTTGATTTCAAAGTGGCCAAAGCCAGAGAGAGATGTGCTTATTTTGTACTAAAATGGGCCCTTGAGCAGTGATTTGCCATGCTTGATGGGGATTAACCCAGAAAATGAAGGAGAAATTCAGGTCCTGTGTAGATACTGGCACAAAGCCCAAATTTAGAGCTCCAGAAGGCAAATGCTATTCATATATTCATTTATAAGAAACTGGGGACATAAAAGACCTACTCAATGCTATCCGTGAAGGACAAAGGCCTCTCTTGTGTACCTATCACCCTGTTCGTGTTGGGAGCATTGTCTGAAATTGGTATGCAAGGGGTTAACCACAGCTAAATTTCCTTCAGTACTCAGGTTAGGAATGAAGAGAGGGGTTATCTGAAAGACAGTGCAGTGAACTTCTTTAGGAAATTAAGACTGTTATCAGTACTTGTGTCCTGGTATAGACTCAGCTGGCAACTAAGCACCACCCAGCCACTCTCTCACTCCAGGAAGAAGAAAATACCACAAAAAGCCTTGAAAGCTGTGATAAAGAACAGGGAGGGCTCACTTACCAACATGGTCACAGGCAAAAGACACCCTCGACTTGGAAAAACAAAATCGATTTAATTTAAACAACAAAACCACAACCAAATCACCAATCCAATCAGAGCAGGACAGTGAGAGAAAAACAACAGGGTCTTAAAAACATCTTTCCCCCAGCCCTCCCTCCTTTCCCAGTTTCAGCTTTGCTACCTCCTCCCCACCACATGGTACAGGAGGAGACAGAGGATGGAGGTTGCTGTCAGTCACAGTCTGATCCATATTACTTCTGCTGCTCTTTCCTCCCCAAGGGAAACACTTCTCACAGTCCTCCCCTGTGGCAACGTGGCATCCCTCCCACAGGATACAGCCCTCCATGAACTCCCCCAACTAGCATGGGTGTCTCCCATGAGCAGCAGTTCTCCCAGTGACTCCCTTAGAGTCGCAGCCTTTTCCAGGAACATTTCTCTGCCAGTGATCTCTGAGGACTTCAAGTCCCCTGCTTCAGCGTGGGCTCCTCCACAGGCTGCATATAGCCTGCTGCCTCTTCATGGGCCAAAGAGAAATGGCTGCTCTAGAGGGTCTCTCCACCTTCTTCTTCACTAAACTGGGTGTTTGCATGAGTTGTCTCTCTCTTTCTGTGTCCTGCCCCCACTACAAAACAAGAGAGAGCTCCCAAAATAAAGGTTCTTGCAAAAACAGCATTCCCCTTTAAATATGTTTATTGCATAGGTGTTGATTGGCTCAGCCGTGGACAGAGGTGGAGCCAACTTGGAGCCATGGGAGCTTTCTCGAAGCTTCTTACAGGAGCTGTGCAATCAGCCCTTCCTCCACGACCGAAATCCTGCCAGACATAAACCCAATGCAACTTGAGATCTGTGTATTGAATTTTAGGCTAGGAACTTCTTGTTTACTAAGAAAATTAAATTGGAATAGTCAATGATTTTTGACATTAAGATTGTACTTTATGCAACCTTTCTTCTCCAATACTCCACTCATTTACAATATTAGATGTTAAAACTCTGTGGTGTAAACAAGATTAAATATGCCTAAAAAGCAAAATGCCTAAAAAGCAAAATGACTTAAATATAAAATTCTAGTATCAGTTTAGCCTCAGAACAACACTATCTGAATCAAAAAGTTAAAGTGAACAATAGCTGAAACAAGCGAGAAGCATTTCTGAAATTAAATCTGCAGTAAAGGGCTAAAATATTAAACGGTCTTTTCTGGCTGTTGCAGCAAAGAAAAATGCAACCAGGAGAATTAAAGAATTGTGTCCTTTTTAAATTACAGAGATCTAGCAGTACTTAACCATTTCAAAAAGTACCAGTACTTTGGAAGATTCCAATTTGCCAAAGGAATTGAATCCTTCAGAAAATGATAATTAAGTATTTTTTTAAAAATTATGTATAAAGTAAATAAAGGTGTTTTGTAGCAACTATTCAGGATTGTTAGACACAGGCAGTAGAACAGCTCCTGCCAAGGAAAGCCTAGTAGAGAAAGGATGTGTAATGTGATCAAAGCTAACAAGCAACGATTGGCATACTGGAGAAGTTGGCTCCAGGCTTTTTCAATGGAAGAAACCTGGGAAATCATACAAAGCTTTTCTTGAGAATGCCAGAAGGTAGATCATGAAGGAGGAGTGAAAGAATTTTTTTCTTGTCTGAGCAGAAGGTGAGAAAAATAAGTACAGACTGGATAGGAAAAAAAAAGGAACTGTAAATACAAAGGCAACCTTATTGGTTTCTAGCATCTAAAAAGTAAAAAGAGCAAGTCTAGGCATGTGTAAGGTCCTGCACGTTGAGGAGGAATAACCCCATGCACCAGTACAGGATAGGGGATGGCCTGCTGGAAAGCAGCTCTGCAGAGAAGGACCTGGGAATCCTGGTGGACAAGTAGTTAACCATGAGCAATCAATGTGCTCTTGTGGCCAAGAAAGCAAATGGTATCCTGGGGCTCATGGCCAGCAGATTGAAGTTGGTTCTCTGACCCCTCCCATCTACCCTACTGAGGCCATGTCTGGACTATTGTGTCCAGTTCTGGGTTCCCCAGTTCAAGAAAGACAAGGAACAACTGAAGAGAGTCCAGTGGGGGCTATGAAGCTGTTTAGGGGTTGGGAGCATCTCTCTTATGAGGAAACGTTGAGTCACCTGCATCTGTTTAGCCTGGAGAGGAGCAGGCTGAGAGGGGATCTTATCAATGCTTATATATATCTAAAGGGCGGGTGTCAGGAGGGTTGGGCCAGACTCTTTTCAGTGGTGCCCCATGACAGGACAAGGGGCGGCGGGCACAATCTGGAACACAGGAAGTTCCATCTGAGCATAAGGAAAAACTTTACTCTGAGGGTGACGGAGCACTGGAACAAGCTGCCCACAGCCGTTGTGGAGTCTCCTACTCTGGAGAGATACAAAACCTGCCTGGGCACGACCATGTGCAACCTGCTCTGGGACTAAATGATCTCCAGAGGTCCCTCCCAACCTCTACTGTTCTTTGATTACTAAACCAGCAAAGCTTAAAAAAAACCCAATACAATGAGATATCTTCCATTTACTCATGGAAAAAAGAACAGGGCAATTAAGCATTTGCAAGTAGTCAGTCAGCGAAAGATACTGATTCAAGGGTAATCAAGAAGTTCTTCAAGCCCCCATCCACCGGTCAAAGTTACCGACAGTCAAGAAAGTTCTTAAGGGCTCTATAACCCACTACATCACTCCAGGAGGAAAGGAAGGAAGTATTCAGCAGCATACATCACAAATTAATCTGAAATTTGGTTTATTTGAATGAAACCCATGCAAACATTTGAGAAAAATTAAAAATCTGAGGATGAGTTATTTTGTGATGCACAGTGTGCAGGTACACGATAAATATATTTCAAGGTGTTGTAGGACACATCACTAGAAGACAAAAATCATTAAAAGAATATCCACTTGCCTTTTAAGAGCACAGCCTAAAAGATGGACTCTACATTGAGCACACTTTGTCAAGAGCTGCTCGGGTACCTCATCAACTGCCTAAAGGTCGTGCAAGTGACAATGCTAGAGCACTACCTTTAACAACCCAATGAATTAAAGAAATTGTGTGTGTTTGTAATCAATGATCTAATGAAGTAACAACCTAACTGAACCAGCATTTATAACCATATAACACCCTGGATTATTAGGGGAAAATTAAAATTAAGATGTTTTGTGATTTTAAAGATTTGTAAGTGTTCCTGCTTGTAGCTTACATGGACGTAATTTCAGGTTTATAGTAAACTCTCTCCTTGCCCCTGAAAACCCCAAAGCAACACTCAGTCAGATCTACCAAGTTTGGCTGGCCTAGGGGGGTAAACCTGTAAATTACCATTTATTCTTGGCTGCAGTATAAGCCCAGATTTAGATGAAACTTTACAGGCCTCCGCAAGTCTGGATGAATATGGCATGAGTAGAGGTTCTGTGAGTAGAAGTCCTAGTCCATGAAGTATTCAAAGCAAAGCTATTTTTCAGTGACAAATATTTTTATTAAAAACAGTGCAAATCATTTAAAAATATATTCTCACCTAAAGTCCTTTCATTTCAATGACAGGAATGGATAAAAGAATAACAAAAACAAGTGCAAAGGGTAGCTAGAATAACGTGCATGGGTTGCCACTTACGCATTCAAGTGCAAATTTATCTTAGCTTTCTCTTTGATAAGTACAAGCCCTGAGACTTTTTAAAGTATGTCCCACTGCCTCCCTAGCAAACAATCTGACAGGGTTTTTTAAGACCTGTCTTTTCATAACAAGAATGATTGACACACTTCAAATGTACAACCTGACCAGCTTCCAGATGCTTATTAGTCTTTCAGTGCAAGAGAAGCAGTGAACTATACCACAAAAGGTCATTTACCTTTAACAAAAAGTCAGAAATCTGTCTTTAGCATTGAAACTTTGCTCACAAATAAATCTATGAAAGACTTTGTCTGATATTACTTCTGTTTAACACTTTAACACTGTGCAGAGTTCGCTGAAATAATGAATGGAGAAGACTGGCTTGGTTTTTTGTGGGTTGTGTGGGGTTTTTTTTGCTTCAGAATGCGAGCAGTAAACACATCCATAAAGGCCAATGAGATTATTTAACATTTAAATGGTGTATGCAACTTTTATTTATGTGCCTCTAATAAACAGACCAGGTTCTCCAAGTGGAATTTTATATCAAGAAAAATATTCATATATGTTTTGAGATGAGCTATTAAATATTTGATCAGCCCTGCCTGTTATCAGGGACCATTGCTTTTATAGTTCTCCCTCAAGTCTCAGCAGATGTAGTTGATTAAAAAAATTGCTGCAGTTTCTAACTGTGCTGATTTTGTATTGTAGCCTGTATGTTTCCTTCTAGATGCATCTTACTTCTCCATTTTTATCTAGGTCAAAGGCACACTCACAATGGAGAAAGGGGGAGGCTGCGAATTTCTGGCTACACTTAGCACCTTCCCCAAGCCTTGTAAGATAGTTAAAAAAAAAGAAAAAAAATTCAAGTAATCTTTTCCGCTTAAGATGGGTATATGTTTTGGGAAGTAATCTTCAGCAATTCAGCTGTACTTTACATTGCAGAGCCATCCAGGCTCTTTATCCCCACAAAAAACTGAAAGGAAAAACATTCAGAAGAAAGACTGGGTGCTGGCTTGTCCCAGCCAGCCACTGACTTTAGTCCCTTTCACATCTGAAATATACTGAATTCCTCTGACCCGCAGAGGCTCTTATTGATTCACAGAAATCTGAGTCATACTTACAGGAAACAGGTATCTCTTCAGAAGTTTACAATAGGAGCTGCAATTCTGCACAGATAACATCCTTCTTCTCTTCCCGGGCATCTAACCCCTATTTTTTTTGCCATCTTTGTGGTGTGGGGTTATCATATCCCAATATAAATGTGCATACTGTAAATCAATGCCTTTTCACTCCCATTTCCCAAACGGCCTCAGTAAGCAGCCTTTTTGCATTAGCAATATTTCTTTCCTATGCAAAGATAATAATATTAGCTTCTGCGTACTACTTCCCAACCACAGGTATCAAAGCATTTTTCAAAGGAATAAGAATAGCTGTTCCTCTGGATCTGCAGGCGAGGGAAGCATATAACTCACATGCTCTATAGTATCAGAAGGCCATGAACAGAAGCACTTCAGAGTCAAAGTTTTGCCTCCAAACCAAAGAAAAAGAAAGCTTTGTCAGGTCTGCAGTTAGGTTTGTTATCTCTCCTTGGCAGAAGTCACTCACTAATGGACAGCAGCATGAAATCCAAAATAGGACAAAAGAATTGTTTTATGCATTGGGATGCAGTGCCCTGTTATTTTACCCACTCCCTATGGGTTTTCCAGCAGCATCCATGGTGTCGCTCTTCTGCCTGGGGTACCTCTGGGTGGGTATAAGCAGCCTTAACCCTGCCTGGTGGGATACTTGTGCCAGTCCTGGTCACCTTCCCACTATGCCCTTTGCAGTGAGATGCTCTGATTAAAGAAAGGACTCAGCATCTTCCCCCTCCCACCCCGCTTCATTAGAATCTCAGCCAATCAATCAGGCAACAACAGGCAACCACAGCAATTGGTCACACCATTTGATTAATCACACCAATTACCACGTACTCAGGGTAAACAATTTCAAAAGCAACCCAGTGTGGAAAATAGGCCTGCAGCTATGCAAGAATGGGTCAAGGTGCTTGAAATCATAAATATATTCATAAAAATCCCATTTCATTCACAATTTACTTCCTAGGGGTGAATTTCATTCAGAGAAGAGAGAAAAGACAAGATTCAGCAAATATATTATTAGCACCATCAGGAGTTCTAATTTCAGCTGCAGAAATCATGGAGGAATGCAGGTTAGCAGGCTTTAAGAGAATTTTTTGTACTACATAGAAATTGGAAGAATACCTGTGGATTTATCAGGTAAGGCAAAGATATTTTCTTTTCAATTCAGTCTTTAACATTTCTAGATGTCAGGGGTCATAAGGGCTGTAAAACTCAAAGGACGGGATGATGCAGGATTTTTCTTTTTATTTTTTCCATTTTTGTTTTTCTGTACGTTATACATGGGGTTATTCCAGAGTATGTGGAAAAAATGTCCAGCAGTAGGAAGGGAAACAAAAGCTTTTTCAAACACATGTTAGAACATGTCTACAAAATTTCCCCTCCATTTTTCTGGCCCACTGCACACTTACTAGCGAAGTCTTAATTAGAAATAGTCTGCTTTCCTTTTCCTTGATTATCTCTCAAGAAACACATATGGTCTATCTGGTTTACATAAATTAGCACATTAATATGTCAAACACATCAATTATGAATTTAACACACATTCAGACTAATCAGAGTTTCATTATTGACTTTAGCAGACATAGGATGCCTTACTCGTTTTTTTGGAAGCAATTTAATAGAGATAGATATGATGAGGCAGCAAACTCTTTTTTCTAACGTGACTTTCACTTGTAGGAATACTCCTTCACAGTTCATGTAGAAAGAGCTGGGTGTGAAAATATGCTCTGACCATGGTTGCTAACTTGACATCCCTAACTTGACATCTTTAACAACTCCTTTGTGTTGAGTTTGTG
>NW_010428667.1:9956-10207 GCF_000710305.1 Buceros rhinoceros silvestris | reverse complement strand
GGCAGACACTGGCCCGTGGATCGAGACCGGGGCCACGTCAGCACGTTCCAGAAGGACACGCCGGCGAGAGGACGGACCTGGCTCGGAATACGGGAGGGGAGAGCAGCGGAGCGCGGGACTGCGCGTCCCCGCTGCGCATGCGCGGGGCCTCTGCTGCGGTACCTGTTCTTGGACACCGGGTGGCAGCAGAGACTTCGGAAGCGACGCTCCTGCGCTCCCGAGCGGCAGGACCCGGGCTCTGCCCCCCCGGA
>NW_010428667.1:3267-9729 GCF_000710305.1 Buceros rhinoceros silvestris | reverse complement strand
GCTGCCTCTGTCCCCAACAGCCTCCCCGTGGATAGAGCACCTCAGGCCTCTGCATCTGATCTCTGGAGAAAGCTGCTCATGGCCTGAGGAGGAGATGCGGTGCAGAGAACCTCCAGAGTAGGGTTTTGCCCCCCGGAGTCAACCCCAAAGATGGCGTCAGGGCAGTGAGAGAGAGGGACAGGAGCAAGTCAGCTGAGCCCGGCGAGAGACTGAAAAACAAAATCAGGCAACAGGGGTGGAGGGCTGAGGGCGGGCAAGAGAAGACAGCTTTGTGCGAGACGAGCAGCCCTGTCCACCAGGACACAACCCCTGTGAGCAAACCAGGGCCAAGTGGCTGATCTGCCCCTGAGTGTCGCGCTGCTGAGCCGGGGGCTCGGCTGTGTGGGTGGCACTGTTCCTCACCCTGGAGCTCTCAGCCCCCTGCTCTCCTCACCCTGCACACGCACAAGGCTTCCTGGGCAGGGCTGGTCACTTCCAGAGGAGATACTGCACCATGTGTCGCTGATCTGCCCTCCAGCGTGCAAAGCCACCGGGCAGGACACAAGGAAGGCAGAGAGGCAGGTCAGGGGATGTTCCATGTCCTCAGCAGATGCCACAGAGCCCAAGAGGTTCCACTTTTGCTCTGAGCGCAGCTCTCACACTTTTGGCAGGCAGCACCTTGCTGCCTGCAACACGCAGCACTCAGTAGGCTGGATGGGCTGTTCTGCCACTGTATCAGGGGAGCAGATCCAGTCCTTTGGCTGCTTCATTCACCCCCTTAAAACAACCCCTTCAACACTCAGTTTCTCTATTTCAAACCCCTCTCAATGTCTTCTGGCCTGCAGCCATTTTCAGCCAGCAACACCTCCGAAAGGCAGCGCTGGTAGAAATAGAGCTGTCACCTTGCTTTGGTGGCAAAAGGCTTTTTGTAACCTGAACCCCTTGAGTGTTTGGGCATTCAGACTGCAAGGGAAGAATGTCTCTGCTGCAACAAGCTGCCAAATCACTGTGCCCACCAACACACCACTGCCCATGACTGATATGTTTTCCTGCTCAAACCAGAGCACGATGGCCTCGGAAAGAGCCACTGGCAGTGCAGAAAGTACCTCAGCTTTGCCGGCACTGGGTCCCCAGAGGACAGCAGCTCGGTCTGACTGGAGCATGCAGCAGCCTGTGGTGGTCCCAGACTCTGGCCCTAGAGAAAGCAGCTGCTGCCCAAACAGGGAAGGATGCCTCGGGTAAAGCTCTCCAGGCCACCTGTGTCCCCAGCACAGTTGATGACCTCAGCAGTCGATACACAGGGTGAAGCCGACGACCTGAGGAGCAGTCACAAGGTGACACAGTGTCTGCAACCACCAGCTCAGCCAGGCAAAGCAAGAGAAAGAGGCCAGCTGGGTCCCTCGAGGGGTGGATCTGCTGTATGTTGTGCTGGGGCTGTGGCAGTCTGAAGCAACAGGAGAGCAGGGGATGGGGGGGTGTCACATCCCAGGAAAGCCTCTCATGATGGGGGATATTTCGGTGGAAAGCATTTATGAGGGCAGGGGCATTGCAGAGGGATGGGGCGGAGGAGACGGACAGGAGCAGACACAGGGGTGTATGCCGGTTAGAATGTGCATGGGGGGACATCCACGGGGATGATCCACCCCAGGGGGTACACCTGGGATAACCCACAGCCGAGAACTCACCTGGGATAACGCACCAGAGTTCCAACCCAGCCGGAGGATCCCCACAAAGAGGGTTTCTCTGCATTTCAGAAACCTTCTAGAGCAGAGACATGACACTGCTGGATTGATTTACAAATACATATTTAGGGACTATGTATGTGTTCTATATACATTATCTGATCACACTTGTAAGTAATATCTTAGGCTTGTATCTATTTACAATTTACTATTCACTTCTTTATCTGTTTACACTTCATGTAATACATCTATTGACATTTATATCTATTTAGACTTACATATAAACATCTATTGTGTATAACATCTATTTAGATTAGCTGTTTACTTATATATTTTGACACCAATAACTTTTTAGACTTCTCTGTTTAGACTGGGGTATGTACTTAGAATTACATCTGTTTAGACCTACTTCTATTTACGCATATATAATCTCCATTTAGATTACATACCTACTTAAACTCAGTATGTAACACACTTACACATCCTGCATCATTGCCCCTCCAGTGGCACTGGGGTACCCCGAATGACATAATCCTCCCATTTTATTCACCCCAATAAAAAGCATAAAATGAGGGTGTCTGGTTGGAGTTAGAACAGAACTCATTCTGTTCAGTGATTTCACTTCTCTGCTCAGTGGCGGCACTTTCTGAAGTTAGCGGCAGGTTTTTGCAGACAGTGTCTGCTTCTAGAAGTGATAACACTTGATGTTCGCAGACTGGGAAGCAGAAAGGCTCTTGCTGATACTTGCTCCTGTCCAAGCAGGACCAAGGTCACTGCTAAATCCTGTGTCCCACGGAGGGGATGCAGTAAGTGAGAGGCTGCACTTGCAGGGAGGAGCAGACAGGACAGGTGACCCTACACTGACCAACAAGGTGTCCCATCCCATAGATGTCATATCCGGTATAAAGCTGAGGGGTCACAAGGGTCAAGCTCTCTTATTCAATGGCCAGTGTCTGAGGATAACTCTCTCTGTTCTGCCTTCAATCCCAATCCGTGCATTCCTGAATCCATTTCTGGAATCGAGCTCCTGAATCCCGTTCCTGAATCCAGTTCCCATCTACCGCTCTGTCCAGTCTGGGCCTTCCCCAGTGCCTGCCCACAGCATCAGTGGTGACAGTGATGTGTTTGCCACTGGGGGCTGCTGGTGGTAGTGGGTTTGGTAGTGGTATTGTGAATGTTTGTATATATTTCATTTTATTGTTACTATTTTAATTAAATCAGTTTTAGTTTTCCAGTGCTTAAGTCTCCCTTATTCCCTTTCTCTTCACCTCTGCAGCATCAGTGGTGACAGTGATGTGTTTGCCACTGGGGGCTGCTGGTGGTAGTGGGTTTGGTAGTGGTATTGTGAATGTTTGTATATATTTCATTTTATTGTTACTATTTTAATTAAATCAGTTTTAGTTTTCCAGTGCTTAAGTCTCCCTTATTCCCTTTCTCTTCACCTCTGGGGAGGGAGGGGGTTAATAGAGAGCATCTGTCACCTGTCTAGTGGCTAGCCCAGCCCTAACCCATGACAGAGGAAAACTAGGCGAACCAGCAGCTTTAAGAATACCATTACTTTAAGAATACCATTTACACCTCATCTAAATCTACCTTCTTTCAGTTTACAGCCATTACCTCTTGTCCTATCACTACATGCCCTTGTAAAAATGTCCCTCTCCTGCTTTCTCATAGATCCACTTCCACTTCCACTAAGTGCTGGAAGGCCACTCTAAGGTCTGCCTGGAGCTTGCTCTTCTCCAGGCTGAAAAACCCCAACTCTCTCAGCCTGTCCTCGTAGCAGAGGTGCTCCAGCCTCCTCCTCATCTTTGTGGCCCTCACCTGGACTTGCTTCTTCTTATGCCTTGGGCCCCAGAGCTGGATGCAGTGCCCCAGGTGGGATCTCACTAGAGCAGAGTACAGGGGGAGAATCACCCCCCCTCCGGACCTGCTGGCCGTGCTGCTTTGGATGCAGCCCAGCATGTGCTTGGCTTTCTGGATTGATTCTTGTTGAGCTTCTCATCAACCAACAGCCCAGGTCCTTCTCTGCAGGGCTGGTTCCAATCCACTCTGCCCAGCCCGTATTTGTGCTTCACATACAATACTGATGGATGTGATTTGCAACACCTTCTTAGCCTACAAGCCATGAACTCTTGCTGTGGTTGGAAAATGTCTCATCCCTGCTTTAAAGCACTGCCACAAGGACAGGACGCTGTGAAGCTGCAGGATGAGCTTGCACTGAAATCAGAATCTGCTCTGATGGATCCACCAGCACAGTGGCAGCCCTTGTGTCACTCCTGTTGCACATCTTGCTTCCATGGCCCATAAAGCTGAAAGTGAAGTGTAAAAGATTAAAACAAAGAACAAAACTCAGTAATTAACTGTATACTAAAAAGGTCTGCATGTGTTTATATATATACTTGTATTACAAAAGTATTTGATTTTCCACTTGCGTTAATTTAACTTGCACAGCTGTGAGTTGAGATCATTAAATGATCCATGTCCAAAGTACAGTTGTCATTGGACTAGGAGGTTTTTCCCATGTGTCACATACTCTGGAGGGATGCCTTGCCAGCTGCACTGCCTGAGAGAGACACTCTTGAGCTGCCAGGGAAACACACCACTGAAAGTGAGACAGAAACCCAGCACTTCAGAGCACTCCGTCAAGATGCTGTAACTTACAATTGTCTCTCTTCTTAAACATTTATAACAAATACTTAACTGCTGAAATAAACTAATAAATGGTATGCTACAGCTATTTGGCAGTTAGTTTGAACAATGCAAGTCAGTTTGTAAGTTATACAATTTTTTAAAATTTTCATTTATGATTAAAAAAAAAAATCAGCGAAATAAGAGATATCCCTTATGTTTCCCCCTTTTTTTTGCAGGGCTGGGGGAGGAGCCAGCATCCCCAGCACTGCAATACACAAGTATCTACCAAAAAAGGAGTGGCAGATTTATTAATGCTTTTGGCTGTATGGAAGCACGCAGAGGAACATGGTTTTATCATGTCTCAAGTGTTACAACTGAGCACCCAAAGACCAGCGATGCCATCAACCTTGGGAAGACATGCTCTGCTTGGGTCTTCGGAAGGAAAGGGGCATCTACTGACACAGACCATCAGCTGTGAAGATCTGCTCGGATGGGAAGGTCCTAGAATGCAACTTCTTTGAATGAGAAACATTTCCATGACAGAAAGTCTCTTTCCAACTGAAGTCAAAATTACACCCTCTAGGATGTGGGCCCTGGTGTGATGCCTCCATTTAACTTTCAGAGGTCTGAGGGATCTGAATCCATCCTCCACAACAACTCCATCAGTGAACCAGGCTATTCCTGCAGTTGTCAGCTTCCTCTTCAGCACCTGCAATGAAAAAAAACCCCACCCCACACCCAAACAGTGCCAGCACCAAGCATCATGTCAGTTGACACAGACCTTTCCCCAACACCCCCTCCTCAAAAGCTCCTGCTTTCCTGCTCCACAGATACTGTTGTCAGATGCTGCAGCCGCCAGCCCTTGGAGCACCGAAGAGACTAAGAGACAGCCAATAATTACTACTACGCTTATGAGAAATCTCCAGCCTCAGGCACTGTTGGGGAGTCTCTCCCCAACTGTTAGGGTCACCAGTTGTGGTGGGTCACCACACGTCACGAATAGTCGGGGCGGACAACGCGACAACAACTTGTGTGCACACAAAGCCTTTACTGAAATACCAGTGCAGCAAACTGCTGCGGCACCTACTTACTGCAAATTGCAACTGCACCCCACTCGTGTTCTCTCTTATCACATAGCTTTATAATCTTCTAGTACTTTGTTTATTACACGTGCCCTGCTTGGATTGGTTTCAAGTGCACTCTCCTCCAATCAGCTACTGACTAAGCCTCTCTGTCTCCTCCCAAACGACACGCCTCCTGCTGCTGACTGACAGCAGGCTAATTCGGCTTCTTCCCTGCCGGGGTCATGCCCACAAGGCACCTCCTTAATGCTCCCTGGCTCACCCCCGATGCTCCTCTGATTTTAAAGGTGGCCCCATAGTGCCTGCAAAACCAGTGAGAAATGCTTCACCAAGTTGCCAAGAGTCTCTGCTCTGAGTCACTGACCCAGCCCCCAAGAGCCTCACCGCCTCTGACCCCTCCTCGGTGTGGACTTTGCCCCTCCGAGCCTGTGGGCAGCACCTGAAAAAGCCAAAGCCAAAGGCACATGCTGAAATACTGCCCCAAACCCCAACCTGCCTTCAGCGATCCCTACCTTCACCTGGGCTGCTCACCCCCCCCAGCCTCTGCTCCTTACCGGTTGCCACAATGAGGCCTGAGTCCCATCTGTAAAACACAAACAACAAGGGACACTTATAACTTCACCAAGCAGGGACACTTAGAGCTTAAACAACAAGACAACACCTGAAAAAGAACTTTGTCTTTAGCCCAGTCGGCATCGCTCACCTTGCCCAAGTCCCCTCTGGTGCCAATATCCTGCTTTGCTCTCTGCTTTGCATCTTCAAAAGAGAAAAAACCAAACCATAATGCAGTCATACAGCCACCGGTACCGTGTTCCCTCTGACGGCATGCACAGACCCACCTTCTTACAGCGCTCAGCTCACCTTCTCCATCACTCTAGAGTGCGCATCTCATCCCACTGCATCAGAAAAAATGTATCAAACAAGTCACTGAGATGCTGATCAACAGCTTCACAAATTGAGAGGTCTTGTTCCCTTTCAGGAAAACCATCAGAGTCCAACTGAAGCCTGACTGCCTGACTTCAAAACAAGAGACCATACTCACCCAAGCCTTAATGCCTTGGAGATTCCAACTGCTTCACAGCTGCTGC
>NW_010428667.1:0-3191 GCF_000710305.1 Buceros rhinoceros silvestris | reverse complement strand
TGCGCTGGAAATTCCAACGGCTGCACAGCTGCTGCTCCTTCGGAACAGCCCCGCCCAACATGACTCCCATCAGCTCCACAAGACACTCCGGAAATGACTGTCCACGCAGCTTGCCAAGGACTACTCGAGCTGAGATTACTAGACAATCATTGCCTCAACGGTCAAGGCCTAACAATATGTAACTGTTATCTTACCTTGTAAATCCTCGTCGGTACACTAGAGATACGAAAACCTTGACGGTCTGGGAAAGGAATGAGAAAAATCTAAACCGCAGGTCCCTGGTCTGGGACAGTGACAGAAGAAGACAAAACAGAAGAGGGAAGATGCGCTATGCTGTTTGAAGACGAGCTGAAACCAGCATAAATTACAACAAGCTCTGGTAACTCTCTTTTCTGTGCCAGTTAGACACCATATATGGGAGAATTCCCACAAAAATGTTCAAATGCTATTTCTTCTGCAACCACCAGGATTCGCCAGATTCCATCATATGAATTGTCCTAAGCTCAAGCCACATGCGTAATAGCTATGCAAAATTATTAATTGGTTTTTAGAAATAGGATGAATATGTATGATTATTTCAGGGGAAATAATGAATATGTATGTGATCAGGTGATATAAGCTTTTGTTGAGGCAGCACACGGCTCACACAATTGGTGGAACGATCCCCCATTGTGCCCAGTGCTGGAAAATAAAGAAAATGCCTGCTCCTTAATGCTACATTGGTATTAAGGAGTTTTTCTTCCGATTTTTGGTAACATAACCACAGACTCTTCTTGCTATTCCACCTCCCCCTGATACTTCTCCAGGTCTGGTTGTGGCATTGGATGCTGTGGCTGTCGTCGCTCACAGCCCCTAAGAGACCAAAAGACAGAAAACTACCACCGCACTGGTGAGAAACCAGCACCTTACAGGCACACACCCCTAAGCTGCCCACCCAAACCCCTGCTAGGTCATCTCTCCATCTGTCGCGTTAGGAGAGGAGAGGCCAGTCACTTACCCAGGAGACAGCCCAGCTAGGGAAAAGAGCCAGGCTCCATCTTCACGGCAGTCAGGAACGCCAGGAGAAGGCAATGCCTCGAGAAGAAAAGAGAAAGACTGCCTGCTCTTAAACCACCCGGCCAGCCCTGAGCACTCACTACAGAACGGCTGACTGGAAAAAAAAAGAAAAAGAGCTGCATCCAAGTGCACCTTCTACTCTGTACACAGCTGAACCTTGACTGCCCCTGAAGCGCTTCCACCCAGACAGACTGACCAACAGAACAGAGAGAGCAAGCTGGGTGGCAAACACCAAGAGGCCAGAGAACACGGCACTCCCCGCAGCTCCCAGTGCTGGCAGGAGACCATCGCTGCCCCAATGCTTCTCTCCTTGCTTCTGCCTCTTCCTTGCTACAGCTAAAGAAAAGAAAAAAAACAACCCAGCTCTTGAGCCCCACGTGTGTGAGCTGAGGCACATTCAAGATTCAACCTGCTTGACTGCCACTCGAACTGCCGCTCCCAGAAGGCCACTGTCCCACCTCTGGTACTCACCAAACACCAGGACGATAACTGTGGCAGCTGTCTACAGCTGCATGCCCAGAAACGGACTGGACAGGCTGTGCCAAAAGGCTCCAGGCAGACCAACACCACCGTAAAGCTCTGCTGGCCCTGGCTGCAGCACTGCTGCACCCCTGAGCTGGGCAGTTCCCACCCTGACATGCAGACCCACGTGACATGCAAACACCACAAGCCACAGGACCATGAGGTGTGTGCAGTCCACAAGCAAGAACCACTGCCACGGGGAAGACATGGCTGGTGGAGAAGCCCTGCAGTGACAAAAAGGTGTGGATGCTGTGTGGCAGCCCTGGGACAGAGGCAACTGCCAAGGCCCGTGACAGGAAGGTGCCATCAAAACCAGAAAGACAGATGCATGAGAAGCCCAGCTTTAAGATCAGAGACTGCTGTGGACGTGGGGATGAACTCCCAGAAGACTCTGAGCAAACTCAGCTTTCAAGAGCAGAGCTGGGGGCACCACCCGGCTCACCACCACAAGAGAACTGCTCAAAAACATCTACATCGCAACACACGCTACACAGAGCCACACTTTCAGCCGTCCCTGAAGACAAGAAGGGCCTGACAGGCGCTGTGCTGATGAGCCTTTGAGACTCTGGGGAGGGCTACTGAGGCAGCTGCTGATCACAAAGAGCTACAGAGGCATCGAGACCTGAGGAAGGTACAGTACAAGACACCAAAGATGGACTACAAAAAGGACACACATCACAGACACAGGCTAGAACTGCCCTAAGCAAACTACAGGCTCCACACACCCAAGGCTTTACGCCTGTGAGGTTCCACCTGCATCACAGCCCCCAAACAGCCCCTCACAGATTACTCCCAGCACCTCCACAACACACCAGTGAAATTAGCCATCCACACAGAGCCTGCTGATGGCTGCCTCGTTGAAAATGAGCGTACAACCCTTGTTTAAACAGTCGAGGCAGATCAACAGATCAATATTGTATCAGCACAGTAACCAAACGCGCACACAGAGACCAACGCTACGCACAACACTATGGACAACGCAATGCAAATAGGAGAAAACACAGCCTGGAATAATGACACAAAAGAAAACTGATGGGAAACTTTGGAGACGCAACACCTAATGGGCTTCAATCTCATTATGCAAGAGAAGAAGCGCCCGATGGGCATGATGCTGATGACGACAGGCACTGGAGATCCAAGGGATGGCACCCGAGGCACCTGCTGTGCCCCTCGAGCGCAAAGTGCAAGGAGGACTTTGAGACCCAGGGAAGCTCTAAGACACAGAAGACAGACTACACAAATGACACAACGCACGCTCAGGCTGGTGCTGCCCAGCCCGAACGCACGCTCAGGCTGTCGCTGCCCAGCCCATGCTGGTCTTGCACTGAGAAGTAACTTGCTCCCTTTGCCTGCCCCAAGGGGACTGTTTCAGGACAGCCCGCTCCCCGTGGGCATCTCTCCCCAAACTGGGAGTGCCCTGGAGTATCCCCCGCGCAACCGGCAGGGTGGGGGTGTGGGGAGGCAAAAAGCCATGGAGATGCTGGCTGTTGAACCCAGGGCCTCTCACAGGCGCAGCAAGTGCTCTCCCGCTGAGCTACATCCCCCTCCCCACCATGGGCACGGCTGGGGATCTGCTCAACTGCCCTCCCCCCACACTGCTGCCTCCCTGCCCC
>NW_010428666.1:21430-32532 GCF_000710305.1 Buceros rhinoceros silvestris | reverse complement strand
GAAGAGCAGCCGGTTCCACCATGTTGGACCCGGGACACTCTGCTTTCCTGTAATTATACTAATTTGTCTTTATTAGTATTTTAGGTACGTGTTATTGACAAAAAAACCCACTGATTAAATTAACATTGGCCTAAAAATGCATGGTATTAGCAAATACAGGCCCACACATTAATATGCAAAGGACAGAATTTTGCAGCACTGTTATGAGAAGGCCCCAGCACATAGTGGCATTTGTTACTAGCTTAAACCAAGCACAGAAATGGAAAAACAGCATAAAATTCTGTTAGAAGTTTGTCTACTTGGATCAATTCCTGAACCAAAACCTGTACATCTTTCATCTCAGATGTTACTCATGCTCCACTATTACATCATTTAAAAATATCTATGCTTATGGCAGCTTTATACTGGATTTAGACTGACTGAAGAGAGCAGATGGTGCCAGTCTGGAGGGAGGCAGGAGTGGCACAAGGCAAGGCGGATCTGCCATAAAGCCTCCAGGTTCATCTGCCAGCGTTTTCTAAATGCACTTGAACCAGAAGAGGGAGGCAGATCAGGACTCTGTGCCACTGGATTCTTTACCTAGTGCTAGGATCTACAAAGGAAGATTTGCATTATCGTGCAATCACAACTTTAGCCAAAATCTCTGCTGCCTTCATACTTAAGTGATACATTGGTAAGACAAATGACTGTTAGAGAGGAGAAGATTACAGAACAGCCCTTCAGGGAGCATTCAGCACATAAGACAGTACAGGCTTGAATTAAAATACGTAGAGTCTTATAGCTGGAGCAATAGAGTAAATTTTTCTTCCTTTCTCTTCCTCTACAGTACTGAACACCATATTTCTTCTCTGCCTTCGGCACTTTCCATAAATTTAAACCATCCTCTCTCTGTTCCTGCAATAGTACTTCATAAGTGAGAAAATAAAGAAATATGAAATTAGATTTTCACAGAAAGCTATTAAAATGTCTTTGTGCCACTTGGGCATCTCTGCATTAACATTCTGTTTGAGTCGTACATAAACTGTGTAAGGTATCAGCCAGAACATGGGAGAGGGTAGTGTCATTTTATTCTCGAGGTATTATTTGTCCTTTCTATGTATGTTCAATTACCATCCTTCCACAACCTACTCTTTTAGAGAGGGCACCACTCTTCTGAGTCATTCAAGATGGGTGACCTGAGCACAACTGCAAAGCAGTTAGATGACAAGTGCCTGTTTATTCACCCTAAAACCGAGTTTGTGAGGGTTAACACACTCCCCTCAGCTAAAATTCCTGGTGACACTGCCCAGAGCTAACAAAAAACTCCATTTCCTCTTGCTGGTAGGAGTGGCCTTCTGACTGAGCCAGGCTACAGAATTAAACCTTAAGAATGGGAAGAGAGTATAGAAAAAGGTGATGGAGTGGGGTAGCAAAACCTATAATCAACCTTTCAGCCTCTCCAAAATTTAGGCCAACGGCCAAAATCCCCAGAGATCAAAGCCACTCTCTGACTCCTTTTGACTTCACTGAAAGCTGAAATGCACTTAGCATCTGGCAAAACTAGGTCCCAAGCTTTTATCTCCCATGATCTGCGATGTCTCTAAACCAAATGAGTGCCTTTAATCTTTTATCCTATTGTTGATTTCTGGGATGTCTGCCACAGATATATCTGTACCATCCTTTTTTCTTTAGTGTCAGAAAATGCATTTTTATTTATTGGCAGGGAAGAAACAAGGTCCAAAAAAATAATGCATTTAAAATGTTTTCTAAAGTTTCAATGTCATTCCCAGGTAGAAGTTAATGGATAAATTTTTATCTCCCCCTGCCAAACAGCAAGCTCAGCAGAATTGCTGTAGACAACTGCCTGCAGATCAGGAGATGTGATATTGCTTAATTAGCACGTTATGTGTTACCTTGAAGTAGATAAATTTTCCTGGCTAAAACGATAAAAATCAGCTTTGTGTCCAGTCATGAGAGCACATAATAAGCCCTTCAGAAATACTCACTAGTACACATCCATCCAACCATGTATCTCTTTGTCAGGCCATCTGGACTGAAGGAAACCCTGGAGCTGCTTAGTCCTTGCTTCCTCCCAAGTAATTTTAGAAACTACTTCAGAATTCAAAGGCAGAGACTTGATTTCTTCTTACTTGCTTTTGCAGAGCACTGTTCTGGAAAGGTTGGTACTGTTGGTATTGTTCTGACAGCAAGCAGAAGGCTTAATTTCTGTTGTTAATATTTCATATGAGGGAGTCACTTTGTCCTGATCATGGTACTACAGCCATCCCTGTTAGCAAGCACTTGTCCTTGAGGTTAGTTTTTTGAAGTTACAGGGTAGCATTGCATGGTGGTTATGAGAGAGAGAGGCTTTAGCCATATGAGTCAGCAAATTCCTTTTTCTTCTACTGGCCACACAAGAACTCTTTGAAAAGATAATCCAAAGAAAAAAAAAGTGCAATAATCAACAAAAAGGAATTTTGTTCAAAAGCTTAGAAACCACTCGTTGACTTATTACCTGCTCAGGTCTTAGCAGCAGACACTGGGTGAGAGGAGACCTGGATCCTAACAGTGCCAAGCAGAACAACACTCGGCAGTCTTTCTGCCCAGAGGCAAGGATGCCGGTCCCCTTCCTGAGCCTGCTGATTTTCTGCACATCATAAAGATCTTTCCATTCAAAGCCTGAATGACTTTTCACAAGCAGTAAAACATCAAGTACCATCACACTTCTTTTTTTTTTTTTTTTCCACAGGGCTGCACTGAGATAACATAAAAGAAGACAAATGAGACCTGAAGCCGAGATATTTCCATGTCTGTGTGACACCTCAGTAGCAGTCGCTTACAACCCTGAAGGAAGGATTCAGTCTCCTAAGACACAACATGATGTACTGTCTTTGAAATTCACCAGCTAGGTGCAAGTGCTGGTGAATTATGAAGCATTCAACAAGACAAAAACTTAAACCATTGTGTATAAAAAAGCTTATTCCATTGCGTATTAGTGGTCCTGAGCCTGGGATATATTAATGTCCACAAACTGTCAACAATAGCCCAGGGAAAGCTTGAGCGCACACAGCCTAGGATAAAAAAACAAATTGCAGTGCTCGGCTTAACCACAGTGGGTGGCAGCCAGCCAGTATAGTTCATATGAAACCTACAGACTAATTTCTGTCAGACTGGAATTGGTATTAACTCCAGCCCAGGTGCAGGGTAACAGAAAAGATGGCTTCACACAGTGGTTTCACTCCATCACACTTCTGTCAAGGTTATCCATACTACAAGCAGATCAGCAGACTTAACCTTTTACACTGAGGCTGACCCCAAAACAACAAGCTGCCTTTTTAAACTTGCCTCTCCTGTTTTCTTATTCCTTGATCCTGGACTGTCATCTTGCGAGATTTCACAAGCTAAATGAGGTTAGCTTGGGTCATTGGTTGGATGTGAGACCCAAGCCACTGCAGTCACAATCCTCCCTTGAGTTGCTGTTAAAGCTGGGACTGCCACAAAATCATTCAGCTGAGGTCTGAACGTCCAAGAGCTTGGGAATGTTGTGATTGATGATTTTGGTGTGAACTTATTACCAGGTCAGAGCTGAACTGTAATTAGGGCATGAGGTTAAGGACACAGTGATACTGAAAGGTCTTGGCTACTCAGATTCATTAAAAGTTTCATGACACTGCTGGAAGGGCATTTTTTCCATTGATACACAAAACCCAATCACAAACAATGCTGTGGAAATCATTAAATCATTAAAGTTCTCTAATTACTTCCCAAAAGTGAGTGATTGATATTGTAAACCTATTCTCTGATTTATGTATAATATTACCTTAAAAGTTCCTTCAAGATCATTCTGGGTATTTCTAGACAAGTATAAAATACTGTTATTTTTTAAAAGTCCAGGTTTCTGACTGGTCCTCACCAAAAAGAAAAAAGCTATTTGTTGTGCAAAACCACCATGGGAATTATATTTAAATCTTATAGTTTAAAAGTGACCTTGCTGACTTTAATTCTACCAAAATAATAATGCAGTGAGATATAGAACTAATAGATGGGTACTTCAAGGGCTTGAATAAAACAACTGAGATTGATTTCAACTTATTTTATAGCATCAGAAGTTTATTTTCCATTTCAAGTGAAGTAGAAATATTTATATCCTGTTTTAAAAATAAAGTGAGGTTGCAAATACAAAGAGCATCTCTAGGGGCGAACCAATATATTTAGTAATTTATTTAGAAGTCTATAATTGAAACTCATTCGCTTTTTAGAGATTATTTGCCTAAAATCAGAATCGATGTTAAAAATCAGTCATCAAGAAACTGATTCTTCATTAGAAATATGAAATAAAGTTTTCCCATTCCTATGGGCTTACTGAAACAGGCTTAGTTTGATAATACAAGAGAGAAAACCAAAGGCTGAAACAATGTGATAGATCCTTTGTGGTTTCTGGGGGGAAAAAAATCCCATAAAACCCCAGAAGCTGACATTCTGCTGTCCATGACTTGTCTGCCTTTTGGATATCAGAAAGTCAAAAGAAGAGAAAAAGTTTATTTTAAACACTAGAGAATGCCATTGTCTTGGAAGTTTGGATTGAGTAGTTTGGTTCAAACAGCTAGGAAAGATATTTCAGATTCTTGAAGGCTGTGAAAGAGCCGCTTTCCCCAAAGGTTTTCATCTTGTCTGTGTTCTTTCATTGAAGACAATGTATGAAATAACCATAACTGGCTGTAACTTATGAACTGATCTGACCTTTGATATCCTACATGTGCCAAAAATTAGTTCATGACACAAGATACATTCAAACAATTGATCTGACTGAAGGGCCTTCCTCAGAAATGCAATTTTAATTACATGACGGGCCCACAAGAGACAATATGTATATTTTCCTTCCTGCCAATCTATTGCATTTTGGGAAGTAAGGCCAACCAGCAGGACACAAGAGGGGAAGGGCCACCATGCTTTCCAGCCACGTTCGCCTTTATTTGCCCTCCATGCCAGCGTAACAGGACAGCATGTAAAACTGCCAGGCTTAGGAATCACAGAGCGCAGTTGAAGTCATCCCTGTGCTTGAAACAAAACAGAAAGCCTAGCATCTCCTTCAGATGGACAACTCCATTGCAAGTAATGTAGCTTACAGCTGAAACCATGATAAAGCTGAAGAAAGACCCTTGCATAGCTAGTGAAAGTGAATGAAAAAGGCAAATGGGTGTGATGACAGCCTTGAATTTTCTTATTTACAAACTACCTGAAGGGGAGACCACTGCACTCGTGAAATGAATGAGATTTTTATTATTGACTTCAGAATAATGCAGGTTCTCATCCATTTGGCATGTGTCTGCATTGTCATTGGCCTAAAACTGACATGTCTTATTTGAATCCACTGAATCCAGAGTTTAACGTCTACCAAATCCTGTCACATAAACGAAACACTGTAGTGGATTTTTTAAAATAGTAAGAGACAAGTACTGTATTTTTAGAAACAGTTATTTCTGTCTGCTACATTATAAATATATTGCTAATTCCCAGAATAGGGAATTATTTATTTCATTACTATAACATTGCTCTTTTATCTCTACTCAATACACAGAGAGAAGCACTTTCTTGACATGATACAGAGCAGATGTAATTGCGGAAGAGTTATGAATAGTAAGTAGAATAGCAATAAGTTAGTAGGGATATGTCATTTAAGGCTGTCTTTTTTAATTCCACTACATTACTGAGAACAGGAGAGGAAAATACATGTTACTAGTGCATTTATACATATTTATATGTATATATCCTATTTAGAGGATATATTTATATCCTTCTATATGGTCCATCGGCATGAAGGGATCTCCATATTCAAAATACCAGATGTTGTGGGAGCAGAGCTAGAAGGTAAACAAACTGACTCAGAGATAATATCATTTACATACTCAGACACAGAAAGCTTGGAAAAGTAGAAAATTCAATATATTTCTATCCTAGATGAAACACTTATTATCATCTTTCCTTTGTACATCTCCAAGCCTGTTTGAAGACAGGGTCCAACTAGCTCATGGAGGAAGCTATATCGGAAGGATGTGCTATTTTCTGTGATGCTGTAGCCAAGAGCGCTGGTTTGGTGAAGTCAGTGCCATATTCTTAGGTAGACAAGGCCTTCTCTCTCCTATAAAGAAATCTTTGCATTTCACAGGCTGCCACAGAAATCTTCAAAATCAGTTGCAACTAATACAATGCTTGCAGCAGAAAGCCTAGAACAGCAAGTATGAGTCCTTCCCTGTTTCTCTGGGGCATTAACTTGCATAACCACAGATGATGTCAGTGAACTGCTTCACTGACAGAAAAGCAAGACTAGTAAAACTGCAGTGGTATATTCTGTGGAGAAACCTCATTTTATGAATAACAGTACTATGTTTCCTTCCCACTCTTCAGGCTGGAGCTCTGAATGACAAGGTTTTGCTATCCTGACCTCTCCTTTGTGTTGAGACTACTGCAAGAGCTGCTGTTTTTTTCTGTTCACCTTCATGGGTAGTTTAGGAAGTCTCATTTTCTCTTGTTCTGCAGCTCAGGATTGTTCAATACCAGTAAATGTTATAGATTTTGTGCCAGAAATACTGCGAAGAAAAAAAATCAAGGTCACAGTGAGCGAGGAGATCCAAAAACATGCTCAGGCACTTAAAAAGTGACCATCAATCTCTGACTACCAATCTCCAGTCCAGATTAAATCTTTCCTTCACATTTAAAACTTTTAGATGGGAGGCTAACAACAAAAGCAGTGACAGGCTCATAACTGCAATAATACTACTGGATACACAATAGTAACTGTGTCAACTAATTCATCCTAATGCCTTCAGGTAAACCAATTTTCTGTCTAAGTACACACAAATGCGCTGAGTTGAAGCTAGCAACTAAGAATAGAACTTTTTTTTATTCTACTTTCATCACCTTTGGCTTTTATCACCTTCCATCACTTTCAGCTACCCCAAAAAATGTGTAGTGGAAAGCCCAGCAATCCAAGGCCATTCAATTTACCAGTTTCATGTAAAATTTTAGATATTTGATTACCATGCCATATCACAAGGCTGGAGGCTGATCTGTGGTCATTAGAAAAGTGTGAAAAGAATTTATTGGGACACATGACCCACATCTGGTTCATTTTGCATTAGATCAGTCACTCTCAGTGTATACTCCACAGACCCTGAGTGTCTCTGGCCACTTCTAAAGAGTCAGTGAAAGACAACCAAGAAAAGGAAAATTGTTGTCACTGCGACTGAATTCTCTGTATAAGGGCTGCCATACACTTCAGAAAATGCTTAAAGGTCTGCGGGTGAAAAGAGATTGACAACAAATGTATAAGAATAATATCAACATTGGAGTCTCACGAATCTTGACACCAGTGTCTCACCTCCACAGACTTCTGCTGCTGAAATGTTATCCAGCTGATGACTCTTCAAACCTGCCAGTCAGGTGAAATCAATTTGATTTCAACAATATTCTTGCAGAGAAGATGGAACAGGTATTCATGTTTGTTCATTGCAGAGAAGAAAAACAAAAGCATTCTTTACATTTCCAGTTTTCCAAATCTGTTTGGAAATTACAAAAAAAAAATTCATCAAAAAAAATTCTATTTTTTTTTAACACCTTGGTGTCAGCAATGTCTTGATGAATTCATAGCATGGTTCTAGTGCTTAGGGTCTTGCTAAGCTCCTGGATGCACCAATGGCTCTTACTATCCTGGTACAAGAATGATATTTCCATCAGGTCTGTTCAGAATTAGAGACATGGATGGCTTCTGCATCTCCTCACTGCCGTGAACATCCTACTCAACTTCACTACCACTCTCAGTTTTGAGAAGTGACAAGAATGACATTTTTCCTCACCAGATGCAGGAATCTTATAGTTTCTGGGAAATTTTTTGTTTATGGAAAAGTGTGTGTGTGTGAGTGTGTGTGTATAACACACACTATATTATACACAAGCTTTAATATAATAAATATGAGATATGTGTGTGCGTATGTATGTATATATCTTTTTCAATTTAAATACAAAACCCAAACAAATCCCAAATAAGTAGAAGGAAAATCTCTTACAGGGGAAGGGGAGGGAAGCTTTCTTTTCTTCGTATCACCTCTGTAACAGTACTGCTTCAACTGCTAAATATTTTGATCATTTCCCAGGGGCATAGCACCTTTCATTTCTGTCTCATTTCCTAAGTCAGAAGTTCAGAGTAGGTCATTCTTCCAGTCATGACCCTTCTACGACTTCCCATCACCTACTACATAAAGATCACAATCCCCAGGGCACAAACAACAATATTCTAACATCCATATTGTCATTCCCACTTTCTCTGTGTATTTTACCTTCCTTCCACAAAACGCAGTTCTCAACCATTTCTGCCTAGTAGTTTTCATTTTTTGTGACAACTACTTTCATCTTCCTTCTGTACCATCCTCAAAGCATTTTTTACTGAACCTTCCAGCAATGCATCTGCAAGGGCATTTTAACAGGCCCCACTGCAGGAGACTACCAGGAATGCTGGGCACAATTCACCACAGCTGGCTAGAAGTACTCAAAGGAAATACAGATTACACACTCTATAGCGTGTGACAGGATCTTAAATAGACATGCCTGTAGTTTTAGTAATGCAGGATTCCACTCCTGTGCCAGAATGTCCTGGTTTGAGTTAGAACAGAACTAATTTTGTTCAGAGATTTTACTTTTCAGCTCTGTCTGTTCCCAGCAACGGCACTATCTGAAGTTAACGGCATGTTTTCGCAGACAGTGTCTGCTTCAGGGAGCAATGATAACACTTGATGTTTACAGTTACTACCAAGGATTGCTTATACTTGTCCCTATGCAGGCCAAGGTCACTGCTCAATCCTGGGGGGTGCAGTGAGTTAGAGCCTGCACCTGCGGGGAGGAGCGGACAGGACAGGTGACCCTACACTGACCAACGTGGAGTTCCATCCCATAGACGTCATATTCAGCATAAAGCTGAGAGATCACGAGGGTCAAGCTCTCTTCTTCAACGGACAGAGTGCGATGAGAACTCTGTCCGTTCCGCCTTTGATCCTAATCCATGCATTCCTGAATCCACTTTCAGAATCCAGCTCCTGAATCTGGTTCCTGTGCGGTGCTGAGTCCAGCCTGAGACTTCCCCAGTGCCTGCCCAGAGCATCAGTGGTGATAGTAATGTGACTGCCATCAGGAAGTTTGGGGTTGGTATTGGTTTTCTATATATTTGTATACATTTTATTCTATTGTTTATTGTTCTCATTAAAGCAGTTTTAGTTTTCTTTTCCAATCCTTAAGTCTCTCTCCTTTATTCCCTTTTCATTTCCCTTTAGGAATGGAGAAAGGTTAATAGAGAACGTTTGTCATTCATCTAGTGGCCAGCCCAGCCCTAACCCATGACACAGAAGTAGGAAGTACAGTGACTCTTTAACATTGGTCCTAAGGATTTACACCAAAAAAACCCATACCCTGTGGTCTCAGCTCTCTCTCTTTGTAGCATCGTGCAGATAATGGAGTCACCTCTGGCAGAGCAATAAAGTGGGTAGCCACATGTCCTATCAACCGGTTCAGGCAAAGGAAAATATGCACAACAAACAGAGCAGGTTATTTACAAGAATCCCACAATGTCTTGATGGTATCCTGGTTATCAGGAAGAGATTGTGCAACAGCAGCTGTGCTGCACCATATCTCCAGTTCGCGTTGTAAACAGCCGGAGATATTCAACGAAGTAGGACCTTTGTGTGAGTCTGTATATATATGTGGGGTGGTTGTGGGCAAGCAGTAAACGAACTGTTGGGTTTTAAGCATCACCCTCAGTTCTTTTAGGAAACTGCAGCTAAATGGGATGTGTTCTGCTCTATGACTTCCCAGATTGATTATGTCTGCAAGGAATAGATGGGCAGGCATGTTAACCATTTTTACCATCTGCATTATGTAGGTAGTTAAACTGATGCGTCATCCTTTCACTACAAAGTGCTACAATGACTGTACTTCCCATTCTAAACATTCACACAAATATTTCCATCCAGGCCCCAAGTAATGCTCCATCTAATTCTATATCCACGCTCTGCAAAAGTCAATCCTTCATTGTTTTGCTCTCACAGGTGTTTGACACAGTAAGTGATTATGATGGACTCTTCATCACTGACAATTTGCGTGGTTTAGCTGTTCATGGTTGAAGGCTGCATCTTAGACGTTAGGGCCAGCAGATGGGCTGCAGATGGTAGATCAGCTGCCCTGAATTTAATAGTTGCTGTAGAAGAAATTGTCATGCAAGCTTGCAGCATGGTGGGAGCTTTGACTGTGAACTGAAACATCTGGAAGAAACCTAACAAAAGGTGCTGTGATGTAGAAAGTTAAAGAAGTTGTGTTTCAGTAAAAATTTAGAATGTTTTTAAGTGGGAGACTCCCTCAGAATATCTTGTCAATGTTGCTTAAATAAAACAGTGTTTGATCCATTATATTTCGTTTACATTACCTAACCAAAGACACTATGCTTATAATGACTTATAATACCTTACACTTCAGGTATTGATGTTTCCTCTTCCCATAAACCAGCAGACAACATTGACAGGCAGATAATTGAGAGACCAAAGCAAAGTCCTGGGAGGTAAGTAAAAAAGATAAAAAGGATGGAAAACTGCCAATTTCTGTTCAGAAATTTTATTACTCCAAAGTGAATGTTACATGAAAAAAATTCTTGTAAGTCAGAACCATGATAAACTGGGAGAGAGAACTGGAAAAAACACCCACTGTTTCAACTGTGTTGTGAAAGAGCTGCATCAGGAATCCAGATTCACCTTCAGAAACAATGAAAGATTTTCCTCAAGAGAGCACTCCTGGTACCTGCTCTAAACTATTTTTTACAAGGAAGGAGACAGAATCTCCTTGTATTTCCAGAGTGGTGAGCTCACATTCTCATCCACATACACGCTTGAGGAATCTCAGCTTCAGCATGGGAAAAGGTTACTTCAGTATTCTTCCCTTTAGGAATGATCATTCTCTATTGCACAGCCTTGGCTTTGTCAAATTCACTTTACGCTATGGCAAGATTTATCACACCAGGACTCCTTCTAAAGGAGGAGGAGGGAGGTAAACCCACAAAAGGTTCAAATAAAATTCACACTGCAAATGCA
>NW_010428666.1:16271-21352 GCF_000710305.1 Buceros rhinoceros silvestris | reverse complement strand
ATGAAGCCCCGTGTGCCTGCTGAACCCACTTTTATACAAAGGCAATCCTCAGGAGTACTTTTCATGTCGTATTTTCCATTTCCAACCTCTCTGCAATCAGTAATTCCCATCCACCTGTTAATTGTCTTTAAAACAGATTTCCACGTATCATCAAAGCCTCGTGGAAACAATAAAATTTCTAGACATGCTAAAAACAATTAGGCCACCCCTACCGGATGCATGAGTACATGGTGAAGAGAATGTGCTTCTGGGTACACACCTACAACCAGTTCTTGTTTCTAGCCTTTCACGTCTGAGGTTCTTGGGAGGTGTGCAGATGAGACTCCCTGGCAGTGGGAGCTCTTGGGGTGTAACATTGCCATTTAAAACCTGTTTCTTCCCCACACAAGCTTTCCAGCAGGGCAGAATTTCAGAAGGGCAGTTGTGCTCTATCACCTTTTTTATGTCACTGAATCTTCCTAACCTTGCTCTCTCTTTCAGTCACCCCGCCATCAGAAATAGAATCTTAGGCAAAGCAATATTTACATCACCTATATATCTTCCTTTACAGATGTCAAGCCGTATAATTCACTTTAGAAACAAAGAAGGAAAACAACACAAAATTTGTTTTATGAGTCTCACAAATGAATTCTGCCCCTTCCCCCATATTGAACAAACTCTGGGCAAACCTCACATGAAGGAGAAACACAGCACTATGAAAAAAGTGATATAGGACTGTATTTCCAAGATCAGAAAACCATTTCCAATGGCAGCACACTAAACAATTAAGAGATACAACTGTCAGCCTCACATTTCTCTTGCAAAAGTTCTGACAGGAGTGCACAAGGACTTTGGCAAATGCGCAGTTGTTTTCATTTACTTCTCCTAGGAAAATTCCACTCAGAGACAGCATCTGGTATTTAAGCAGGGCTTGTCTTTCATCCAGTTTTCCTGTTGGACCAGGCAAGGAGCAGGGAGTTTGAACTAGGTGCCTGTGTTCACAGAGGCACCCATAGTTACATCGGGCTAGGAGCCAGAACTCCTGCTCACCTCCAACTTCCACAGAGCTCTGCAAACCTTGACATGCCAGACCCTCCACGCTAAAACACTTACGCATCTGGCTCACAGGCTGGATACAGCTTTTTCTTCTCTTTCTCTTCACTCTGAATCTGTGGCAGACATGATTCTCTGTTTCAAACAGGTTATTTTAATAAAGAGAACAATGGTCTTTCCAAGGCCATATATTGAAAGTTTGGGAAAACCCACATCAAAAACAGTTAGGGGCCAGATGTTGCTAGTATGGATTGCCAGCAAAACCAACCAGAGGTGAGAGTGCTGAACAGTTTCTTAGAACCATACGTTTAAATATTAGATCTATAGCTTCAGGCTCTCTGTGACTTGGTAGAACAGAAGTGTGAGGGTGAGATTTCTAGTACCGTTTATTATTTTGTCCAAGGTATACTTCTTGTATGTCCAACAGCTGAAGGTCTATACATGTGCAACACATACCTACATATATTTTATGTCAGTACATTTGAAGTATTTTCCAGAATGTGAACGGAAAAAGAAAGCAAAGCTCTCATATCATGACAAGCAGCAATTTTACTCTCCGATACGGCCTCTGTTTATGAAATCATTAGGCAGTAACCGTACAGGGGAACACATTATATAAATGCACATAGTCTTTAAGTTTAAATACATCATTATGTTTTCGAGGGAGCTAAAGGGATCATAACTAGGAAATTTTGAGTTTTATAAAATAGTAGCAAGGATCTGTTGCTTTGAGATTCATATTTCATTTATATTCTGTCTTGCCTAACTATACTACAGGGTTTTTTGAGTAAACACATGCATATATATACAGAAGACCTTCATTAAACTTTAAAATCTTTATGTACCATTATAATGTGGTAAGCTCAAAAACAAAGTGTCAAACAGAACAAAGCAAAATTTGTTATTCTATGACACCTTTTGTACTCCAAGTATCCTGGAGCATTTTAAAATAGATGACTTGGAAACTGCTAGCGCAGTCAGGCAGCAAAATTTGTTAGTTCAAACTCAGGCCTCAATGTCAGAACTTACTTTGGTAAAAGGATAAAAGTACCATCCAAAAGCAGAATTTTCCTCCTCATTCTTCCCACAATGTTCCTTAGCTCTTTAAATCTCACCTGGTGTAAGCAGAAGAGTTCAGCCTGGCATCTTATGTTGCCAGTTATTAACCACTTATTTAAAAACTCTTTTAAGGCATGTGCACAGAGATGCTCACAGACACGTCTATGCACACAAATGTTTGAAAAGCAAATCAATGCAAACATTCACACACCTTAATTTACACTATAAGACCAGACAATTCACTGTCCTTGTCAACAGCATAACACACACTTAGGGAACAAGATAACAGGAATCTGTCCCTGGGAGACTTTCAACTCTCTGCAGTTCCAGCTAGTGGCAATCCCATTTCACATCAAAAATCACCAAACTTTGGGTCAGTCTCTTGGGCTTCTCCTGCCCACTGTATTAGCCAAGACTAAGAAATACTAATTTCTCAGGCACTCTTGCCTGCAGGAACGATTTAAGCTCCCGGTAACTTCCATGGGAGTTAAACCTGTGTACAAAAAACCAGTTCTGGACTCTGGTTGTTTTGCTAAATAGTTTCTTTTATCCATGCAAAATCTAACTTTTTTTTTTTTTTGTAGGTCAGTGTTCTCAGACTGTCTAAATATCTATTTCCAAAAAACTGTTAGAGAAAAGAGAGCAGAAGCAGACAACGCTAAATCTAGAGGTATTTCAGAAAGTGGCAAGTTTTCTCAGGAATAATTTCCAGAAGCTGAAGGGCAACACAAAAGCACAGTAGAGTTTCCCCTTCACCTGCCTCCAGAACACATAATTTAATCTACATCAGGGTTCATCAGGCTTGTCTGGTTTTTCCCATTCTTTCAGAATTAATATCCTTTATTAGACTAACTAGCAGTCTGCTAAAAAAGGAAGATGGATTTAAGAATGCCTCCTGGGACAAAAACACAGGACAACTGTCAAACCATACAGTGGACTCTAACAGAAGTCCTGACATCAGACCAGCAGCAGGCAGATGGTTGAAAGCAGAAATCACGGAGGACACACTGCAAGAAAGGGAATGAAGGAAATGAGAATCTTTTTTAACAAGTGTAAAGTCACCGACTTTGAACCAAAAGTTCCAAGGTAATATCAAGGTAAACAGGAGGGAATAAACAGGCAGATATTCAAGTGACATGAGGAATATCCAAGGACTGGAGAAGTAGGCAGAGTTTTCTTTTCTCTTATCATGATAGTAAAGACTACTGGGCTGTCTAGGGAGTTGTAGAAAGTAAGAAAGACTTTTCGGCAAGGCCACCAATACCAGCAGAGGAGCAAGCACAGCACTTGACCTCACCACATACTAGGAAGATGCTACTCATTTGTTTATGAGTCATGCTTTGCTGCAATTCAGACAAGAAAAAGGAGCAATCAGGTAAGCAGTTAAATGAGTGTCACTAGCATGCAGGCAAAAAAACCAAGCTCAAAGGAGCTGGAAGAATGGGGGTGTACTGTCTGCAACGCTCTTCACACACTCACCACTTGCCTTTTTCTTCTGCTGTGGGGCTGCTGTAGCCAGCACTACACTGACTCTTGCATGACCTTCTGCAAAGCAGCATCTTGAAGAATTCAGAATGATCAAAGAAAAAACCTGACCCTTTCTTCCAGTCTTTATTTTTAGCCATGCTTGTGCCCTTCACCCAACTGCTGCGTGAATAACAACAGCTGAAGAGTCACACTAAATGGCAGGTTGCTCTCTACCTGAAATGTGGCAGGATTGTTCATCACCTTGCCAAAAGGAAAAAGAATAAATCTTTGAATAATTCATTGAAGCATTTGACCAACTGACCAGTGTTCCTGCTCTTTCTTGTCCCCTGTCCACATGTGAGTAAAGAAAGAGAGTCCTCTGTGAGATTTCTTCTTACACCCTGCCAGCAGCAAGCCCTGCTTGCAAGCTGAATTGACTTGACTGTAGTAATACAGTTCTGCTGAGACAAGAACAACGTTCAGCACAACAGCACTGTTAAAAATGTTATAGTCTTCATAAAAACAATCACATCAGCTATAAAACGGTAGGTGATCATGACTGCTGCACTGCTCTCACCATAACTTAGCTTGACTTGTCTGGATGGGGAAACAAATTACAGACATTTCCCTTTCCTTTCCCCCATTACTGTGGAAAATGATGCAATGTCCCTATTCCCTGCTAGACCTCTGTCGCTATGAAGATAGAACAATGATTTTTAAAAGACAGAAGACGAGATTTGGCATTGAAAACTGTCTGCATAGCATTACAAGGTCTGTTAAGCAGAACTAAGAGACACCCAGCAAATTGTTAAGGTTCACAAGAGCCAGCAATGGCACTCTGTACAGCTCAGCTGGAAGTGAGGAATGGATCGAGCAGCTGCTTTTCAGACTCAACATCCGCATTTCTTGTCCAGTTAAAACTCCCTCTGTAAAATCACTAAGGGTTCAGGATCAGGTCCTGGACATGTTGTCTAAAAGGCTTACGCTGATATATAAACATCATTTTAGTTCTCTCTCATGTCATGCACCTGTTCACACTGTGTAAGGCAAACACAGTGCTGAGAAGATCAGTCATCCAAGAAGGACACTGCTTGATTTAGGTCAGAAATTTGAGTGATAGTGTCACTCAGGCAACTAAGAGTTCAGTTCAGAGTGATACTGGACTCTTCAGCAAGGCCTGTTCTGCCTCTGTGAGGGCTGTGAAAATAATTGATTTTCCAGAGGGTTAACCAACTGCAAAAATGACACAACCAAGCAACACTCCTCAGTCTTTATCAAATCAGATTTTTTGTTTGTTTGTTTGTTTCCCTTGCTAAAATTCAGGGGGAAAAAAACAGTATATTAATTAAAGTAACAGTCCAAGCAGTCCAAAACTACATGATCATTTGGATCTACTATCATTTGGATGGACTGTGTAAAAGGGAATGGAAGTGCACAGCTACGCTTACAAAGCAAGAGCAAGAAAATGCCTTTCCCTTCTACTCACAGTGAAGCAGGATTTGGCTCATTTTTCTGAGGGAAAG
>NW_010428666.1:15598-16154 GCF_000710305.1 Buceros rhinoceros silvestris | reverse complement strand
AGAGGAAGCAAGGAAGGGAAATGAGCCTTGATCTTCCCTTCTTACAAAGTTCTACTTCATGTAAATAATTCAATAACGATTGGAGTAGTAACAGCTACTCAGTGTCTCAAATCCCACTCGGACCCAGCTTGGCCTTCCTAATTAAAGCGCCTTTATAGTGAATGGCCTTTCCCCCCTAAATTATCCAGACCATTCATGCAGTTTTTCCATTTCCTACACTTGGTCTTTTAACTTTTGAGTTACCTCAAACCCTAAATATCAAAGCTTTGTTGATATAACAACAACATGTGAAGCACGCCAAATTCACAAGAAGCCATTTAAAGATGTGACGCATCATGAGAAAAGATAAAATTACGCAGTGTCCTGGGTTCAACATGGAGGAACCGGATGCTCTCATGTTGTCTGGCTTTCTTCTTCCCAGAGAGCTGTGGTTCTCCCAAACTTCCGGGAAGGAGAACATGCCTCTTTAAATGAAGTCATAAAAGGGGGCGCGCCGAGAAGACTCGACGCCATTTTGCCATCTTGCTTTTCCCCCTCTCTGCTCTATCTGCCCTCC
>NW_010428666.1:0-15084 GCF_000710305.1 Buceros rhinoceros silvestris | reverse complement strand
CTTGCCCTGATGGATGAACCCAGCGGTACCCCTTATTCCTGCGGCGGATGAAGTAGCCCCTACGTGCAGTGGAATTTGAAGATATTCCCTTAAGACGCGACTTGGCCAGCCCGCGGCGCAGATGTGTGGGGGGGGGAGTCTGGAAGAAGCATCCCTGCAGCCACCCCGAAGGAGAAGAGGACTATGTTTTTTATTTGTGTAAAAGGTTTGCTTCAAGAGAAAATTCCTATATCAAGAGCTTTGCGCAGGTGAACGGACTACGGGCGGACTTTTGCCTTCCCCCCGCCCCACCGGCGTGGTGAGCCATTGTGGGGTGAAGTTTGTAAGCAGCGAGAATTGCCCAATCGGAGAGTTTATACTGTACACTTGTATTTATTCTCCCTCATCTCTTTCTCTCCCTTTCCCAGTCTGATTTTTACTTCAAGGGCATCTGTCTCATTAAACGTTCCTGCTTCTATCGCTCATATATGTAGCCTGTGTTATTTCCTTAGTCCGACTAAAGCCTAAAGAGCTCTTATCAGCATTTCTAACGAGCATCAAAAGTTTTCTGTGTGAGTCTTGGCTGGCTTCCCAGCCAAAACACACCAGTCCGTCGCATCCTTTCGGTGGCGGGAAGAACCCCCCTTTCAAACCGCGACACCCAGAAATGGAAAATTTATGTGTAAATATTATTAGTGACAGAGGGAGAAACACAACCTAAGTACAAGCTACCATTCAGAATAGCTGCGTGTCTTACAGAAAAAAAGACTAGAGTCTTTTTTCTCCTTAAATTCTCAATGTGCAAAGTCAAGCACTTCGATTATAGTAAAAGTTAATCATAAAATCCCTCTGATGGAGAGAAACAACAATTAATAAATTTTAAAGCTTTCTATATTCCACATGCAATAATTCTGGTATGCTGGGATTCACATTTCCTGAATATTGGGACTTTGGAACCAAAGTCTTATCTCGTTGGGAAGTAGTGTGTCATGGCTTTTGAATGACAGCAAGCTGTAGTGTCTAACTCTGATGGTTCACAAGACAGTAAATCTCAACCTGTCACAGATCCAGATGTAAGTATTTTCAGTTCTGGGCCTTTGGGAGGGACTGGACAACAGCAGCTGGACATGCAGACATCACTCCGAAAGTTGTTAAGAAGAAACCACGTAAAACCGAAATTCCACACTTGACCGAGCACAAGAAACATTTTTCTGTGGTGTGGAGATTAACAGTGATTTATTGCAGTGATGCTTATTTGAGAGAGATGCATCTCTGATGGAGATGTATTAGTAAAGAAGTTTATAAGCTTATTTGGATGGCATAGGTATCAAAGAGAAATGTATGACTGGCTCTTATGCCATATGCTGTTATAGCAGTGATTTTTCAAAAGCACATTATCTTTGTGCTGAGTGTCAAGGGTTAGAGCTGGGCCAACTAGCAGGTGAATAGATGCTCTCTATTACCCCCTCCCCCTTTCCTCCTCCTTTCCAAAGAGAAAGGGAATAAGGGAGAGAGACGTAAGGATTGGAAAACTAAAACTGCTTTAACGAGAATAATAACAATAAAATGAAATATACCCAAATATATACAACACCAATACTGAACCCAGCGCCCCTGGATGGCAACCACATCACTGTCACCACTGATGCTGAGGGCAGGCATGGGAGAAGTCCCAGACTGGACTCAACAGCAGATGGGAACTGGATTCTGGAACTGGATTCAGGGATGCACAGATTGGGATCAAAGGCAGAACAGACAGAGTCCTCCTTGGACACCAGCCATTGAAGAAGACCCTCGTGATCCCTCAGCTTTACACCAAATACGATGTCTATGAGATGGAACACCGTGTTGGTCAGTTTAGGTTCACCTGTCCTGTCCGCTCCCCCCCCCACAGCTGCAGCCTCTCACTTACTGTCACAGAGGCACCCACAAAACAGACAGAAGCAGTTATCTTAAAACCGTGGATCTATTGCAATCAAATTTGCCTGGCATTCCAACTGACCAATTAATTACAGGTTCGGATGTCAGCTGGGAATTAGTACTGCACAACAGATTGCTGAATACTGAAGAACCCACTCTAAGGAAGATGACCCACAGTGCGCACACCTCACTGATATAAAGGGAGAATCTCTCACTTACAGATACCAAGAGGGTCACTCACCAACACCAGGGTGAGGGTCACTCAATCCCAGGGAGATACACTTGGACAGTATCCTAATCTGAGGGGAGTCCCGGGAAGTATCCTCGACCAGCATCCTGATCCGAGGGGAGAGTCCCCAACTCCACAACCTGCTGCTCCGAGGAGAACCAACTCAAAACGGTTCTCTGGCAGGGCTGCATTTATACCCCAGTCAAGTGTTAGCTGTGGTCACTTTAGATCCACACAGACAGGATGCAGTTAATGGAGTCTAAGGCACCAACAGCCCTGGGGGGTAGGCACCTGATGTTTATCAGGTGGCTTCTGCGGGACCTGTCTTTTGTGCAGGCTCTGTCAGGATGGTTGCACTGCCACACTTGCTGCACCCCCACTGTGGCACACAGGACTGAGCATTGACCTTGGTCTGCACAGGAGCAAGTGTAAGCCAGAGCCTTTCTGCACACCAGTCTCTGGCAGTAACTGTAAACGTCAAGTGTTATCATCACCTCTAGAAGCAGTCACTGATTGCAAAAATATGTGGTTAACTTCAGAAAGTTTCATTAGTAAAAGAAACTTAACTGAAAAGTAAAATCTCTGAACAAAATTAGTTCTGTTCTGACTTAAACCAGGACACTGAGAAACATTAAAACCTCATCTATTTTGTAAAGTAGTCATGAGAGTTTAGGAAACAGGGTTCAGCACTGTTTACCATTCACTACCGCATACAGCCTTACAGTTTACAGCCTTAGAGGCTGGTGTAAAATGTTACAACACGATTTGAAGCATTACCCCACTTGGAAAACTGAGGTGGCTGAGCCCTCTCAAGTGGAGAGGTTTTAACATTATTTGCTCTACTCTTTTTCAGAATGAGTCCTTTGTAACAGTGACTTCACAGTTTGCTGTCCCTCCATTGATCCTCCCTAAACTCATCCTGGCTGCCTGAATGTAAAAATCTGCTACACTGTTCCGCAGTCGTTTTGTCAGGGGTACAGACAGGTTTTCCAAAAGACACAACAGGACAAGGCAACCTGGGGGGAAGGGGAGTAGGTTGAAGCAATTAAAAGTGTGCAAAGCTACAAAGTCTGCTCTTGGCAAGCTCGGGACACCCCAGACCTCTGGAGCACAGACTACTACTACAGACTATGAACTTCAAAATCTGAAAGTTACTAAAAAGCACAGCTTATCTTTGAATACGCCTTCACCACAAAGGCAGCGAATGGTGTCCTGGGCTGCACGAGGGAAAGCAGTGCCAGCAGGTCACGGGCAGCGATCCCTCCCCTCTGCTCAGCACTGGTGAGGCCACACCTGAAGGCCTGTGTTCAGTTCTGGGGTCCTCAGTAAAAGAGAGACATGGACACACTGGGAAGAGTCCAGCGAAGGGCCGCTAAGGGACTGAAGCTCCTCCCCTATGACTGAAGGCTGAGAGCTGGGACTGTTCAGCGTGTAGAAGAGAGGGCTCAGGAGGATCTAATCAAACTGTATAAATACCTGAAGGGATGCTACACTCTTTACAGCTAAAGGGTGTAAAGAAGGTGGAGCCAGGGTCTTTTCAGTGGTCATCAGCCACAGGACAAGAAGCAATGGGCACAAACTGAAGCACAGATTGTGTTTCAAAACAAACTGAAATGCTGAAACACAATCTGAACATCAGGAAACACTTCTTTACTGTGAGAGTGACCAAGTAAAGGCACAGGTTGCCCAGGAAAGTTTTGGAGTCTCCATCTTTGGAGATATTCAAAAGCCATCTGGACATGGTACTAGGCAACTGGCTGTAGGTGGCCCTTCTTGAGCAGGGGAATTGGACCAGATGACCTCCAGAGGACCTTCCAACATCAACCATTCTGTGATTCTGTTATTCTATGGATTGGAAGAGTGTTTCTCAAGGACAAGTTCCCTCTCCCTTACAGATATTTTGAAAAGTTCCATTCTTATTCTGCATTAGACTAAAATAATGTTGCAAAAACTTGGGTGCTTTTTGTTGGTTTTATTTTTTTCTCAAAATCTAGAAGCAGATGTTTCCAGCCAATTCACCTATTAATGCCTCTAAACTGGGAAGAGTGGAGATGTGAACCTTTCCCTCTCATAATGATTTCTTTTAAACTAAATACACCTTTGTGAAACGTTGTGGCTGAACAGAAAAGGGTTCAGGCCTAGGACATCCATAGTGACCACGGAAGCCATTCTTTCTAAGCATAGCTTAGCAGTAAAGCAGTAGAAGATGATGTGTTAGTGCCAAACAGACATTACAGTCCTGTCACAGTGAAATTCATCTGACTTCATTTAAAAAAAAAAAAAAAAACCTTTCATCGCAGAAAGGCTAAGGATTGGGGTGCTGCCTTACCCACTCATCCTGAACACGTGCTCCACCACCCCACAAAAGGCGACACAGACATCCCCACATCAATCTGCTGCGAATGTGCTCCTGCTGGGTCTGGAAATGGGCTATGTACAACTGTACCTGGCACTGCTAGGGCTCACTCGAGACATAGGCAAACTGCAGACAAGGACTTAAAGGCAGGTGGCAGATCTCCTGCTGTTACACAGAAGGACAGCTGAAGTCTCTGGGTTAACAAAGTAAGCACTTATTGAATTGACCTAAAATCTGTGCAGTTTTAATCTAAAAATTCAGCTCTGATTAAGAATTTCCCCTTTTCCCCCCATCTGACTCTTTATTGCTGAATTTCCTTCCAGCTGAGAACAGAAACCGGCACATCACCACCCACAGAGACTCTTTAATGATCCAGGGGAAAGTTAATCACACCGTACCATCACATAAATCACAGTAGTTGGTCTGTGACTTACCCAGCCCTAGTGAGGGACAGATCTTGAGCTCGCAAATCAGCCTTTTTTTATTGTTATCCTCTTTCTTGGCAATAGGGCTATTTTCATTTTTTCATTTCACCTATGGAGTCAGTCTGAGGCATCATAATAGCCCATAAAACTACCATCTGGGACATAAAATCTCGGGTTTCTGCACAGGAACAAGTTCTTCTGCCTTTTCTAGCTTCCCCTGTTATGATGCACTTTGCTTAGCCCAGGGCATTTCAGAGGGAGATTGAATATGTAGACAGGCTACTCTAACATGGCAGCAGCACAGCACCTTACAGGGTTAAAGCCTCAGTTGATTTTTCCCCACCAATATTTTAATTCAATGTAAATTAGTTTATTTTTGGGAAAAATTCCTATTCAATGCACACATATGGACATGCAAACACACACAAAATTTGTACTCATACCTGCTCTGGTTATGTATCTCTGTCTGAATAGACATACAATAGAAATAAATCAGACACTCAAACAGCACCAGCTAAGCAGCTAACCTCTTTTCCCAAGAGGCTGCTGTTGACATCAAACTATGCTGAATCAGAGAGCAATGGCACTCAGAAGCCTGTAGATGATGCACCTCAGAAGTGGCCATCTTTCTGAGCATCCACAACATCCCTTAACTGTAGTGAGAACTGAGGATTCAGTTCCACTCATGATAAGGGAAGGAACACATTAACCCAACAAAAAGAAAACATACAGTACAGAATGACAAAAAAGAAAAGCTCTCTCATTGAAACCTTTTTGTGGCATCAGATACTGCATGAGGTTTATGGTATTTACCTGAAAATAAAACAAAACTAACTTCACATACCTTGCTGTGGCTCAACTTCTCCTTTTCCTCCTAGTTTTCATTTTAGCCAAATGGTTGAAAACCTCAGTGGATAAATTTAACCAATTATAACTTACCATCTCTACTCATAACAGGTACCCCATCTGAAAACTAAAATCCTTCCTAAAATGGGTTACCAGTTATGTAATCAATATTTAAAGTACTCCTAAAATCTTTGTTTATCAAAACACCATAAACATGAGTTCAATAACCATGCTAAAATATTTACAAGATGCTTTAAAAGAAAAACTTACTCATTTTAGCCCCTGACTGGAGGATACAGCAAACAGCGTATCAGCTTGTGTGAGGTTATAACATCAGCTTCTGCATGATCATTGTCTTCCAGATATCAATAGATTAAAGGTCTAATATCTGCAGATTTGGAAGGTTAAGTTACAATAGGCCCTACAGAGAAAGGTACTTTTTCTTTTAAAATCATGTCCCAGTACCACTGCCCACTAGGACAGACATTTGAAGGAAAGAAATCATACAGAAAGTAAGTTACTGCACTGAATATACCCACAGAGGCATCATTTAGTTTTGTTTGTGATCCTTTTTATACAGATGTCTTTCATGTTTAAATGTCTCTCTTGTTTATCGCGATGTCTCTCAAGATCACCAAGCAGAACAGGAAAGCTCTGTCTTTCCTTAGCTCCAACATGGACTGTATAGATTTGAGCCGGAAGATGTTTCTCAGTGGCCAGTTCTAAATTTGTGTGAGAATATCAATTTCAAACGAAACAGTCTGAGACAAATAAATAAAAAGCATTAAAGTTTCCCCTCACAAGAACTTACAGCAATACAAAAGCAGTCTGATACTAGGACTTTAAAACAAAACAACAACAAAAAAATAGTTACCAGTTACCAACTATAATTGAACAAGATCCAATTAATATCTCTCCCGCTTTCATTTTTTCATTTAAAAGAAAGAAGGAAATTCTAACTTTGTGCCTGGTTCATGGATCAATGCTGAATTTTAAGAGATGAAATAGGTCAGTACTGCCCTTAAGAGGAAGCCGATGTCAGTAAGGCACCATTGTAACCAAGATGGTCAAAGGAGACAGAGGCAAAGTGCGCAGAGTTAGATAGCATATCTGATGAAAACAGATTATATGCTTGGGAAAAAAATACAAACACATTTTCAGACTCAGGAGTCCATAAGCAAGTGTTAGTAATGGTGTATAAGAAACAAGGAAGTGCAGGTGAAGCTGGCAGGAAAGAAGACTCCCCTGTATTTTCCCCTGAAAAGCAAACAGAGCCTCCTGCTGCAGACCAGCACCGAGCCTGGTCCTGTCGCAAGAGCCTCAGAACATATTTGGCACACAGCCGCCGCGTGCATGTTTCACACTGAAGGGTCTGGTGCAGGCACCACGTCAGGTACAGCTCACCAGTGGGATCTCAAAGGACAGGCACAGTCAGGAGCTGCTGGGGTTCACCCTGGCGAGATGCAATGACATTTTGGTGTCTGCTCTCAATTGTCCATCCTTAGCCATGGGAATCACTGGTTTGGCTCAGCTGAGGTAACTCCTTCCAAAAGTTGGTGAAAAGTAAAAGCATTTCTATATGGTTTTGGTGCTTGACAGAGAACAGGCCACTTGTCCTTGTGCAGATGAGGTAGCTGGGGTTGCCAAAACACACCCCACAGGAGGGACAATTTGTGTTAATTTTTTGCTTTTATGAAGATGACAGCCCAGGTTTCCACCTCCTCATAGGCTTAACCTTGAACCAAAGCTATTATTTCTGCATCATGCTTTTATGCATTTTGGAACCCATAGGATACAAAGCACAATTATAGCCTAAATTTAAAAAAGAGAAACCAAGTTGTTTTCTGCAGCACCTTACATACATCCTGGATGCTAGAGCTGGGGATTCAACACTTACAGCAAAATCCTATTTTCGCAATCCCGGATGTAATGTTGGCCTTAAAATGCACTCTCCTCTTGTGAGCCAGTATAGTATAGTTATCCCAAGTCTGGATGTGGCTTTTTTCAGGTTTTGGGGATTTTTTTATATAGGTGCAACCTGAATGACTTGCACCTTCATTAACTCTGGGCATAGAGATCCAGATGTTCTCAACAGTTTCTTCTGGAGACAATGACTGAGAAACTCAAAGTGATTTCCTATCCCTAATCACCTCTGTTCAGTCAGGATTGAGGAAGGGAAGTCACCTTATAACAGCAAGGTGACATTGGAGCTGAAGACTAATTTCCGCGTTATCGTTATTCAGCCTGCTGGCTGTTTTACTGCTACCCAGTGTGAACTGGTCCCCTTACACAGGGCTTTTAAAAATTAAATGAGAGATCAATAATACAAACATTATGTGAACATAAGATTTCTAGTATTTCACCCAGCTTCTAGTGGGATTGCCATCTGTTCATTGCTAACTCTGAGGACGGACTGGTAGCAAGACGCTCACTTCACCTGTGAAGGGGCATATTCCTTCCTTATACTTCCCCCCAGCACACGAGATAAAGACGTTACAACATTTTGCTATGTTGTGAAGCTGTGGACTGTCCATCATTAGAGGACCTTAAGAACAGGCTGAAGAAGCATTGTTAGAAATTATATGGAGACAGAAAGTTTCAGCCTTGCAGAAAGGTTCTGGATTTGATTTTGCTGGCCCTGGCCTATGAAGTCAGTGTCACGTAAACTATAATGTCTTTCCTCTTTAACAGTTATAATATTAATTAAGACAAAATCTGATTCACAAGCTGGAGATGAATGGAGGAATTAGCTAATAATGTATGATAAAACAACAGAAAGCAAGGTCACTGCTGACTAAATATTCAGTAATCAGTGATTAGATTTTGTTGGTTGATCTCTTATTTAAAGGACCTGATTGGAGATGACCTCTTTCTTTCAGATTAAATGTCTGCTCAGGCTGAGTTATTATTGATCAAGAAACTGACCTTACTGCCAACGCTGGCGTTCCCACATTACTAATCTCTTTGCATACAGCGCACATGTAGTCACTGGAAAACTTCAAAGAGATTCAATCAAATTGATGATTGCTTGGTTAATTAACAAGGTGCCATTTTTTGGCATTCCAGACGGGTTGCTCTCTACATTCTGAAAGAAATCCATACAGGCTCCCTAAAGCTTGCATTCGGCAGGGTAAATCTTGTTCTGTTTCCCCAGACAAGGGGAATGGAGGAGGTTTTCCCCTCCTGTAAGTGCAGGAAGGGTGTAACAAAAAGAGGGTGCTTTTGCCTTGTGGCATCCTGCAAGGTGGGCTTAAGACAGAGTGGGAGAAGGTGCTTTGCAAAGTGTCAAGTACAAGAGTGACATCAGGGAGGCTTTTAGATATCTCAGAGCTCCAAAAGCTTGTCTCCAGATAGTTCATATGACCAAGTAACGATGTCTTTAGCTTATCTTATATCTACTAACATCAAGGTCACCTTATATGTACTAATTTTCCAGCAGTTATACTCCTCTTAGGCTGCATCTTACCATAAAAGCTGTTAATATAAGTCTTCATCCCCATCCTATGAAATTTTGCTCTAAGTCTTTCTTTAGAAGGTAAAACAGCAATTCTTTCTTAGAGGAAATGCCCAGCCACGTACCAGGCACACAGTCCTGAGGCTGTATCATCTTCAGAAGAATGTGAAATTGCCTTCGTGTGAAATGTCACATTCTCAGGTGTGAATTATTTTTTTGGTCTGTCTTTAAATGGTAGGAAACTCTCTTTTCAAATGCCCATAGGGTTAAGGTAGTCAGAGATTAAGGTATACTTGTGGGAAAAACAAATAAACGAACAAACAAAACCCCCCAGACACAGGGCTATACAAAACCTCAACCAATTCTACGGATGCATGGAATTGCAGTAAGAAACAACTTCAGCCACCACAGAAGTCTGTTTAGTCTGGGAAATTTCTTAAATCATCTGTGAACTCTGCCACTGAGTTAGCTCTAATTTATTGGAGTACTTAAGGAATAACACCAATTATAACAATGCAGCTGTGAAAATATACAATTTGCATATGGGAATTTAGTTCCTTTATCTATCTGGGATTTTTATACTGACTTTATCCACAATATCTGAGCATCACTCTTGGCAATCTGTTCTCTGGCCTTTTCTAGATTCAAACTTACAGGATTTGCAGAAAATGTTTGGTGCACAACATGAATCCAGGCAGACAAAGAAAATTCAAGTGTCAAAGTAACCAGTCTCCTCTTTGGGCTACCAGAACAGTTGCGCTTGAGTGGTGCTGTCTGAAGCAATTTTGTGAAGATGCAACATGGCTGAAATGTCTTAGCTAGTCTTTCTAGTCTGACTTCAAGCACAGAGTGAACATACCACTGCTCAGAAGCAGTCTCTTCCACTTTTGTTCACGGAGTTGTCCTCTTTTTTCCATTACTTTCTTCAAATCAAGTTCCAAACTTCCTATTTGTGATAAACATATAATAATATTTGAGGTCAGACTTTGTTTACTGCAGAGCTCCAAGCAAGATACTTTAAAACAAATGAACAAACAAAACAAACCCCTCTCTTGTCTAAATGGTACACATGGCATTTGGGTATGGTTATTCTTTTCAAGCAACTTAAATACAACAGAAAAAAAAAGGTAGGAAAGTTGTAATCTTGACCATAGAATACTTCAGCTCACATTCATTTTCACACTCAGGGTCTGAATTAGCTGGCTGACTGCTGTTGGTTTGTGCATTTCAAGATTCAGTACCTGCATCAAGCAGTCATAAAAAAACGTGTTTTGAGACCAAAAGAACGATAGCTACAAGGTTGGAATTAATTTTTCAGAACTGAAATTATTGATACTCATGGCACATATAAACTAAAAATCAGGTGGATATTTGCTGATGTCAGTATAAAACTTGCAAGGTGAGTAACATGGGGATCATAACGAAGGAAGAAAAAACAGTATTTCTCAGGTTACTGTAGCTACTGGCTTTGTTAACAGCTAATTTTAACATCAGCATTTAGGGAGAGTGGTGCTGCTCACCAACCAGGTCATGGCAACCCCTGCTTCAACAGTACACATCTGTAACGCACGACTTGCAGATGGCCAGAGATGATAATAGTTTGTCTTTAACAGGGCCAGTTTATTTGAGATTAGCATCTCAACACAAAGACACAGCCGGATTTCTCCCCTTGTGGTACAGATTTATGAAGAGGACATTTCCCGCAAGGGGGATGCAACCCACCCATTAGCTCTGCCCACTGCAGCGCATGCTCCACTGGAAATGCGTGAAGAGATCTGCAGAGCACCTCCTCTGTGCTGCTTCTGCGCAGAGGTCTGGGCTGGATCCACCTCACCTCTCCTCCAGAGCCAGCATTGCTTCCCTGGGCCTCTGCTAGACCTAATAAATATAAGCATGGCAAGGCACAGCATTTTTTTCTCCAGGCAATGCCAGACATCATGATGATGTCATAAACTTTTGCTTCTATATCATTTAGTTGCAATAATTTCTAAACAAAAGCATGTGCCTCGTTACAAATGAGGACGGAAACTGTGAAAGGAAGTTGCAGCTTTCCTGGCCAAAGCAGCACATTTTCAAGTGCATACATTACCTGCTGTGCTATCCTTGGGAGGAAATGATCATGGAAGATAATGCAGATATTTTAATACAGTCCAGGGACGGTGTTCATATGAATTCCATCACCACACAACGGGACGTGTGTTTATATCTATGGAAACATTTACTCTCCGTAGAGAAAGAGAGGCAGATTTTGCAAGCAGAATAAATAAAGTCGTTAATTCTATAGACTGCTCTGAAAATCGACACCCTAATTCTTTGTCTAGCACTCATCATCCAGAAGCCTAAATGGCACACTTAGATATTAGCCCTAATTCCAAACGATGGTACCAATAAATACCGTTCCACATTAAACTCCTCTTGTTCTTTTTAAATGAAAGTTTTCTTTAACCATAATTTAGGATTCCTCAATGGTTTGCTGTTGCATTTGCTCTCACAAAACAAGGAATGTTTTCATATTTTTTTTTAATTGAAACAAATTTCCCAATAAGTATCAACTTCAAATTTCTAAATAAATTTTCAAATTCAAAATTGTATATAAAATCTGAATTTGCTCTCTTGAAAAGTGTTCTCAGATGCCCACAAAGGACTTAAATATGCATTTTGGATAATCACTCTACAGAAGCACTAGAAGGAATAAAAGCTGGTTCCTCTTAATTTATAATTTTGTTGTGAATTAAAAGACCCGCTGCAGGTCAATTCTTAAAATTAGAGAAATGTAGGTTTGGGGGAGTTTTGTTCATGAGTCCTTTTCAAATTGTTAGGAAGAGGAAGATAATATTTTTTGAGGGTAACAAAAGTGTTCAATTTCATTCTCATGTTTATATTTGTTTTAAAAATGAAGCAAATTCCTAACTGAGACATTGTTTCAATAAACAAAATTCCATAGAAAAAGGTTAAAATTAAATATTTCCATCATCCCTTTTTCTGGAAGATAAATCAGTAACTCCTTCACTGAAATCTTCGATAAATGTAGATTTGTTCTTCAGTGGGAAAAAATGTTTTGGCTGAAAAATACTGACTGAATCTGCAGTTCTTCCTCTGCTATAACTGTCCTCACTCCTGAGCACACAGCAGAAAAACCTACGCACGGAGCACAAAGCAGCTTTATCAGTCTGGTCAGGCAAAGAGGGACGAAGGGGAAGAAGTGATGGAGAATTCCCATTGCAGGGCTTCTTTCAGCGCATCTGTTTGCACCAAGAGCTGGCTGCTGCCTCCTACTCCTCCTGAAGGCACCAGCTGTGGCACACAGTGCAGGAAGCCCACAGCTCACAAGGATTCCCTGAGACCTGGCACCCCAGCTACATCTCTCTTACCACTTTCCCTTCCATTTAGCACCACAGAAAACCAAGGAGGCCAGGGATTGGTTCTTACAGCCTAAATGCAGACAGCAGGTACTCAGAGCTAGGTGCACCTCGAAAAAAGGTGTCTGAATTCTGCCCCCCTCTCACCCACGAGTCACTCTGTGGAGACAAAAGTACATGCCGAACAATAGGAGAGTCTTATTAAAAGACGGTGTTCATAATAGGAAGCAAAACCAAAACTTTCTGCCCCACAAAAAAAATTGGGAGGTAAAACTGTTAAGCAAATTTCTGTTGAACATGTGTTTATTACCTAAGACACAGCTTTGGCTGGTAATTGCTGCTAGATAAACATTTTTTAAACAATAAAAAGCTGCTTAAAAATAATAAAGCTGGCCTAGAGAGGAGAATTGATTTGATTATTTTATTCCTTTGGGAGCAACCTGTGTTTAATCTACCAGTGCTCTGGTGTAGATGTTTTTAATCCATTTATTTTTAGATAAGTTAACACAGAACACGGTGTTTTTAAAACTATACCTCTGTGGGAACTACAAGATGTCTAACAGAAAAGACAACTATACAACCCCATGAGGTAGAAATCTTCCTCCAAATTCAATGGCACAAGCAGACTACAGAGGACACTAACAGTGATTTACCTCCAAGCCTAGAAGCAAAGTTCTACCCCAAGTAAGGGGTTAAATGTGAGAAGGCTGAAGAGACAGATGCTTATCTGAAAAAGTCACTGAATAAATATGAGGCAAGCTGTAGCATTTTGCTGACCTCCTAAGCGGTGGGGATTGGGAAAGACAACAACAGGAAGAAATTCAAATGAAATTAACTCCTATGAAATAGTAAAGTTATTCAGAAGGTGTGGAGGAATGCTAATGCTTTCAAATGCATCCACCTTTCACTCTACCCTTGAACAGCTAAGGAAAGGTCAGGCACCATACAGGCAAGCATCTGGAGCCTGCTTCCCTGAGCAGCCCCTGTCTACTCATCCCATACTACCTGGAATCAAGTCTCATGATCTTCTCATTTGCAATAAAGCGCTAATACCAAAAGCAACAAGTGCTCTAAAAGGTATGGCAGTCCCATCTCTAGTATGCCCCTGTGAATGAGACAGAGTCCTGGAGAGGAGACCCTCCAAAGCTACAGGCAACCCTAGAACAAAGGGGAGGGAAGCAACCTGAATGTAAATTAGAGAAGCTCTGTAGTTCAGAGTGCTGGGAAACTCATCTGCCTTTCTGTGCTAACCAGAAGGAAAAACACCGCAGAGGCTCAGCCCTCTTGAGCTCTGGGGAATTGACCCAGTTTCAGGGAGTTGTTCTAATCCCAGCTTTGGGATCCTTCTTGAGAGTCACCCATTGCAGCTCACGTTTCTAAGCATGGACTCCTTCAGGCATTGTGTACAGGATGTTTTCAGTCCAGCACAGATTGAATGACAGCTCAGGGCCGCAAGCACTTGACCAGGCAGGATCAGGGAAAGGTATTAGCCTGCTGGGCAGCTCTACAATACTTTAATAGCCTTTGTGGCAAAGGCAGCTGGTCACACTGGGCCAGCTGAAGCATGCTGTGTGGTCAGGCATGTATGTGTCTGTAGGGTCAGATAATATGAGGGGGTAGTGGGGAAAAAAAAGCCAGTTTATAGCAACCTTCTCTGAATGTTGTACAAAGAGTTCCACATCATCGTCCCATGAAGGGATGGATAGAGAAATTTATTTTCACAGGCAGCCCAAGAATTTCACAAAGATGTCTCTAAGTGCTACACTTAACTCCAGCAGTTCCAATATTAATTCCACATGTGGGCTGAAGAAGACTAGGCTTACCTTCACACACACAACCCCACAAACACCCTTTTATGTTTCTGTTTCTTAAAACAGGCTTTTACTGAAACATGCATCTGCTATGGGAAAAGAAGCAGAGAAACCACAGATGGATGGAATATTGGTTTATTTTCTTTGGGGGTTAGAAATTCATCAGGGCCCATCATTGAAGGTGTTTTCCAGTCACACTAACCTCTAGTTTCTGATACCATCCAAGACCCTGCCAGCATCTTAAGGGATGCTCTTAGCTAGATGTTTGATTGCTCTCCCCTTTCATTTTTCCTCAGCTTTTCTTTTAGTTCTGCAAGAAAGTGAGGCCTCTATTGTGTTACGATAGAAGGAAAGCTTTTACCACTTCTCTTTATGAATTCCATTCTCAACTCCCATTTAAATAGCTAATCTTAGAGAGCGAAGTGGTCTACGTTGCTTTAAGAAACTGTACTTCATGAGCAACGAGTACAGCTAAGAAAGACCTACATGAGAATACATATGGGTCTATAAAAATTAGGTTCCTCTAACAGAATGGGTTATAAGAAACAGGCGTGTTTCTATCAGAAACTGAAGCCACAAGTGAGCGGGAGAGGGGCCTGGGATAACACCAAGGTGTCCCAAGACGCTGCACGTACGACTCGGGCTGCGAGCGAAAATCCGCCAGTGCCCTTCCGTGTTAAGGAACGTTCTGCAACAGGACAAAGC
>NW_010428665.1:12773-16828 GCF_000710305.1 Buceros rhinoceros silvestris | reverse complement strand
GGAGAGGTTGTAAGAGGAAAAACAACCTGTGGCGGAGGCTCCTTGGGAGGGTGGCGGGCTGCAGAGAAGGTTGGTTGCAGCTGACCTTGGGTGCGTGGCTCTGTCTACAGGCAAAATGGCTTCAGCCACCTCAGTTCCTCGTTCCTTTTGTACAAGGCCTTCGTGGTCTTGAGAAAGACTGTGGCTGAGGTCATGAGAGAACCAAGGAGTTAGACTGAGAACATGGTGATGAGCTTGCTGATGGTATTCTGCGATGACCGAGCAAGACACGCATACTCATATTTTACCACAAGACTTCCCTGCCAGGGGATGTGGGAGGAAGAAGATGAAAAACGAAGAAAGTACCCAAGGCCAAGAAACTGTTGAGTCATCCAGTTTCCTGGAAAACGATGATGGTCATCCTGTGCCTTCTCTGGGGTTCATCCCATCCCGAGAGCTGTCCGCACTCTGAAAATCCCCATCAGACAGCAGCTGGCTTCACTGCGGGTGAGGTATTCCTGGTCTCATCCCCCATTTCCTCAAAGAAACCAGTCCCACACTTGTGTAGAATGCCTTTTTTAAAGATCTCCCCACCGGTTTGCATCAGGACTTGCCACTGACCGCTTGGTCTGCGGCTACATTCAAACAAACAGGTTCACGTATGGAATGAAAAGGCACAAGAGATGCCTCGTGCACCATGATGAGGGTGTCGCTGCCCTTCGCCCCGTGGAAATCTGGCAGCCCAGTTCCCTTGACAGCCTTAAGGCCTTTTCGGTGAGTCCTAGCAATGAGATGAACCAGTGACATGTAGCATTTTCAGCAGGGAACACAAACACACGAACAAAAGTGAACAATAACAAATGAGCCTGACATACCAGTAGCCTAAAGAGATCCTCGTTAGCAGGCACTGGAAGGAAAAATTGGCAAGTTGGCTTCTCAGATTTAAATATTTAATATATAGACACGACCTACAACATTGAACTTGTGGTAAGAGATAAAGCAAGCTATACTTTAAACGACCAAATTGTTTTGTTGCAGGTATTAAGCTCTTGTCACAGCATGTCCTCCATACTCATCATTCAGTGTCTCTCTCTCTATATACACCCTCCTCGTTTAAAACCCTGAGTGTTTATGCGTACACAGCACTTCACCTCAACGAGACGCTGGTCAATACATACAAGAGCGATGTTAGGTGGCGAGGAAGCGGTTTTAGGTGATACTCTTGATCACACTCCAGTTCCCCACTGGTGATTTTTTTGTTTCCTGTTAGCACCAGAATAAAGGAGAGCTGTGAGGAGAGGTTTGAAAGATGACAGCGGGGGTTTTGTGGATGAGTAGCTCCCACGTGCGAGGGGTACATGGAGGCTGGCCAAAGGTGGTTTGCAATTTAGTGGTTTGGGGAGGTATTGGCCGAGAGGGCTGAGAGCAAGCACAGGGTGACGGCTACAGTGACATTGTCCGTGAACGACGTGGGGAATGAGCGTAGGGCTGTGTAGGGACCGATGCGCAGAGCAGAGTCGTGTGACCCAGATGCAGCATTCTGAACCGTCGTCAAGAAACACAAGGGAGCGGAGACCAGGAGGGAGGATGGTAAAGCCGACAGAGTACCAGTGGACAGGAGCCAGGGCAAAAATCAAGCCTTCAGGGTGCAAACAAGCTTCCAGTCCTGAAAGAGTAGAGGTGTTTGAAACCCAGGGGCTGCATGTTGAAGCCAGATAAACTCTAAGATTCTTCTGTGTTATTTTAAAGCAGGGAATATAATTAGCTACTTGCTTCACTTTCTTGAGATTCTTTGCTCCTTGAAGAAGCTAAATCAGGACCAAATATCTTTTTAAAATTACCTTTCTTCTTTAGAACTTACAAATCTGGGGTAACCAGTGAAGTCCTGAGTCAAAAAGTCAAAGCTACAAAATTTTAAATTGTGCCCATGAACATCTCTGAACCGGTTGTGTAGGTTTAGAGTCTATTTCCCACGATTTTCACCGTAGTATACAGAAAAATAAATACTGTTGTTTTTCTCACCTGATTATTTTAGCACCACTCACAATAGTCTCCACAAAAATTAACGTCTCCTAGAAAAATATTGTGTATGTACACCGCCCTCACTCACACAGTGTGTCCACAGAAATCTCCAGTTGTTAAGGAATAACTTTCAAAGGAAGACTATGGTAACGGCACAGATACAACCATCTCGCTCTGGGCTATATCCGACTATCAAGGACAAACTGCCGTTCAAAATACCTGCAAAACTGCATCAAAAGCAGAGTGACCAGCAGGTCGAGGGAGGTGAGACCCCACCTGGAGTGCTGCATCCACCTTTGGGGCACCCCGACGTAAGAAGGACATGGAGCTGTTGGAGAGGGGCCAGAGAAGGCCACAGAGATGACCAGAGGGGCTGGAAACGCTCTGCTGTGAGGACAGGCTGGGGTGTTCAGCCTGGAGAGGAGAAGGCTCCAGGGAGACCCTTCCACTACATAAAGGGGGCTACAGGAAGGCTGGGGAGGGACCCTTCATCAGGGAGTGCAGGGACAGGACGAGGGGTGATGGCTTTAAACTGCAAGAGGGTGGATTTAGATGAGGCGTAAGGAAGAAGTTCTTCCCTGTGAGGGTGGAGAGACCCTGGCCCAGGTCACCCAGAGCAGCTGTGGGTGCCCCATCCCTGGCAGTGTCCAAGGCCAGGCTGGACGGGGCTTGGAGCAGCCTGGTCCAGTGGAAGATGTCCCTGCCCGTGGCAGGGGACAGAACTAGACGATCTTTGAGGTCCTTCCAACCCAAACCGTTCTGTGGTTCTGTGAAAACAAACTAGGGCTGTAAATATGCAGAACTGGTTAAACTACAAAGCAGCAGATTTCAACCTGTTCTTCTGCCTGCAAGGAGCCTTGGACATATCTTTTATAGCCGGCCCTACCTGGCTATACCCCTACTGGGTTGAACTGGTAATAGGTGAGCCTTTAGCTCCTGCTTGAGAAAGGAGGAATCTCTGCAAACAGACGTTCTTTAGACAGTAACTTCAGAACACCCTTGAATAAATTCGTCCTTTCAGCCTTCAACAGGTGACACTTGTCTCTTGCATGTCGTATTGCTACTAAGAGGCTTGGGGTGAAGAGAAATTTGCATTTTGCAATATAGGTAGGAAAACTCAATAGCCAATTTTATAACTATCAATGCCTAAAAATTTCCGCAGTCGAGCATAGAAAATCTCTGCATAGAAAATCTTGGTGGGCTGGTCACGTACTTGTGCTTCAACATTGGTTTCCCTGCTCTAAAAGTGTTTGATACCACCAACCACAGACTCTTCTGCTGCCAGGGTTGTTATTTTCAGAGTAGGGCCAAGAGGTGATGTTGAGTGCTGTGGCACTCTGCTTTTGGCAGGTATTTTCTGTGTGGAGCGAGGGCAGGTTGTTTGGGGCTCTCCTGCATTGCCAGGACAAGCCTACAAGTTGGCGCGCCGTTACAGCAGGGAGGGGCCAGTGCTGGAGAGGTCTTCTGGATCCTGTTTTAAAATCTCAGCAGTTAAAGGTCTTCGTTCTCAGTCAAAGCCCCTTTGGATAGGAGACAAAGAATACAGAGGTTTTATTTTCTGAGGATGTGTAATTAAAGCTGGGAGTGCTTATGGTCAGCCTGTAAAATAGTAGCCCTGCTGGCTGGCAACAGGGCTGTGGGAGGCACCTTGCCGTGGCGTTTCGTGAGATACGGTGCTAAAGACGGCGTGATAACAGACTGACGGAAGCTCTCATATCCACTGGAGCCAAACTGATGTCGTTTAATCACTCCTTAGGCAGCTAAAGCAGATCAGTCACTACTCTACTGGTCACTGCAGGAGGAGATAAAAGCCCTGTAAGCTCTCTGCTGAGGTACAGCCCTGTTACCTCCGCACATCTCGCGTGGACCAGCTTTCCCAGGCTAGTTCCAGCTCTTTTTCTATGCTCATCTCTTCACCGTAAGTTCCAATACAGTAGTTGGTGTCTTACGTTAGTTAATGTTTAAAGCCGAAGGAAGTGCGTGTTCTGACGCAAGGTACATTATATCACTGCATAATTGAGGTTACTTTGCTAACAGAAATGCTGAACTTACTC
>NW_010428665.1:0-12686 GCF_000710305.1 Buceros rhinoceros silvestris | reverse complement strand
ACGCTTTCCCAACCGTACATACTCCGCAGTGGGGACTGATTTCCTTTTCTTCCGCTAGCTAGGAGTCAGTAGGACTTAGATTTGCTGTCACAGCTGTAGAAACGGGAAATGGTGAGAGGACTTTGAGGATGGTAAATCAGGATCAACTATTTGATTTGAATTGACTATTAATTGAACGATTAAATTATTTAATTCAATGGTGAGTGTTGTCTGGGGACTGGGATTGGGTATGGAATTGTTCTGATTGAAGTTAAACAGGTGTTTATAGATAGAGAGGTGCAATAACCTTTAAAGAACAACCACAAACAAATGTTAGACATGGTGTGTGGGTAGTAGCAGCATGCCATTGGTTTTCCTCGGCTGCTGCCGATGGAGAAGGCTGGTTTTGGAAGAAAAAAGCCCTTTCCCTTCAGGTGTTAATACATTCTCAGTTAATAATTCAAAGGGTTTGGGGTACCATTCTTTAGTAAACGAATGCAAATCCAGATTAGCTTGATGGATGTAGCTGAATCAGGACTTAGAAACAGCCAGCACAGCGGGAATGTCTTGGAGATGTTGCTAGCCAGGTACAAAAGGAGCCACTGGAAGTTAGGTAAAGCCACGCCGTGAACTTTAAGCAACATTATTTAATGAAATGAGGAAAATTTGTTTTAGCTTTACCTCCAGAATCCTCACAACAAACTGAAAGCACGTTGAGTTATTCATATTCTGCTACTCGATAGCATCCAGGCTCTTTCATCATTGAACTAACCATGACCAGGATTTGGCCAAGACCAGTTCGCCGTTACACCGTGCCCTGCCAGGGCCAGGGAGAATCTTCACGTTTGTTCCAAGTGCTTCCTGCTGTTTCTTTTAAATGAATCTGTCTTCAGCTGGAGCGTCTTCCCTTGGGAGAAAAGTTACGTCTTGTGGATCTGACAAGAAATGTCAGGCCTCAGGCTGCTGGGCTGGAGTGGGTGTCATCCTAGCCTAGGTGATAGGAGTTTTTGCAGTAGGGACCTGGCCTGATACGTACTTTTCTAGGATCATTTGGACAAAATTCATAGTGCTGCTTTTGAGTTTTCAAACCTACATGTGTATTCTCTTGAGAGTGTTGATAGGACAAGATGAAATGGCCTCAAGTTGTGCCAGAGGAGGTTTAGATTGGACATTAGGAAAATTTGCTTCCCCGTTGGGGTTGTGCAGGCCTGGCCCAGGCTGCCCAGGGAGGTGGTGGAGTCCCCGTCCCTGGAGGGTTTCACAGCCATGTGGGTGTGGTGCTGAGGGACATGGTTTAGGGACCCTGGCAGTGCAGGGGGAACGGTTGGACTTGATGATCTTAAAGGTCTCTTCCAATCAAATGATTCTGTGGTTCTGTTTGGGACACTTTCAGCCTCAGTAACTTGATGTCATTTTTGACAGTGAGCATGGGGAGAAGTGACCGTTGTGAGTTACGAGTACGTGCAATTTGGACAAGAGCTTTGGTTGTTCTTGAATGTGTGTCCACTCTAGAAGGGACTTGACTTCGGAGTGTGAAGAAAGGGCAATCTTGATGGGCAGGTTGTATGAGCTTGAGTCTTACCCAACACACTGCAAACCTTCCACACCCTCAGAGAATGCTGGCTTTCCTGACTCGAGTTCTTCTGTCCTGCCACTTACCAGCTCTCCCTCGAAGTGGAGGGATGGATATTCAGCAGAGAATGTTGTATGTTTTACCTGCTGGTGAAGTAACTCTGATTCCAGCAGGAAAATACAGTATCTTTTCATGTCAAGAGTCAGCTGAAAAAAAATTAGAAAGAGAGAAAAAAAGAAAGGAAGTCATGAAAGGTTAAGATCCCAGATGTTGGTGAATACAGAAATGGGAACGTTTAAAAACTGTGTGTTGCTAAATACGACCCAGTTGGTGTAGCACAGAACTGGGAGCCAGGTCTGGAATCTCATCCTAAGTGTGTCGTTAGGCAGCTAATTTAATTCACCTCATTGCTCTGTAAGACGGGGATAACAATAATCATTCTCAGGAATTGCTTTGTGTTGCGCACCTGAAAGATGATGAGTGTTAGAGCTACTAATTAAACATTATTTTAATCTTCAGATTTCCTTTTCCTTTTAAACTTTAATAACTGTTTATGCTCCCTAATACCGGGTAGGGAAAAGAAAGTCTGATTGCGAAGCAGCTGCGGAGAATTTTTCCCAGAAGATATTTAGTATTAAATTGGGATGGAGTCATCTGTTTCAGATAAAGGAGCACTGCAAGAAGTTATATATAAGAGATTTTGAGTAAAATATATTCAAAGCAAACTCGAAGCTGCTGACATACCTGTGCCTTCAAACCGTCTCCCACCTTCCCTGCACTCTCAGTGCCGACGTTGGAAATGGGCATCATGGTTTCTCTGCAGCTTACTCAGGGAGTGCAAATGCAACTGTTCCGCTGGAAGTTACGGGTTGTCACTGCTGCTCTTTCAGGCTGAGCTCTCCTGCCGTGTGCTGAGCCCCCTCCGCACCGCCAGCTGGCCCAGTGGCGGGGAGCTCTGGGCTGCTGTAAGGCCACTGGGATGGTGACTGAATTCCAAGCTGAAGCGGCAGTGCAGCTGGGTGCTAATGCTGGCCCCGGTACTTACAATATATTTCCCTGTAGTTGTCACTTGGTAACTTCCTACTCCTCTCTCTAAAGCTCCCCAAGTCAACTATGCATCACTGAAACTTCACAGAGCCTTTTCCCTCAGTTTGCTCACAGTTTCAGAAACTGGTGGCTCTTCTCCAAACCCCAGACTTCAGCAGCAGAGATTTGTGCCTAAAATTAAACCAGCAGTTCTAAAGCAAATTCCTAACTCCAGTGAAACCAGGAATTCCATCCACTGATTTTTTTAAGAGATCTTTTGTTGGTCTTGTCTTCTCCTCAGAGGAAGATTGCAGTCTGTCTCGTCTCTCATCTCTTCTAAAAAACCAAATGAGGCAAAATGTCACTGATCTCTCCTCCCAACACCTAATGCCCTGGATAGCGTAATTACCTAATTGCAGTCATCTGAAAAATGGAAATGACATTTTCCAGTTTCCTTTGCAGAGGAACTTGTGCTGCAGCACAGGTTTCTAGTGCTGCTTCTCACTCTTCTTTCCTATGGACAAATTATCACAGAGTAAAATTTACAGTTGCAGGTTTCTAATGAGAATGTAAGAGACACAGCCAAGTTATTCCAGGCTGTCTCTGCTGTCCATCACACTTGGACGCATGAAAAATAAGGAGCAGTTTAAAACCTGTATGTCTGCCTTGGGATGGCTGGAGATGGGTTTGGTTCAAAAGCAAGTAGAAAAATATTTTAGGTGATGGAAATGATTGGCAAAGCTGGAAGAGAATTTATATAAATGCGATGTTGGAAAAGCCATTCAGCAGATCACTGGAGGCTTTTGAATTTTAGAAGGCACGATTGCATGTCAGGAGTTAGTTTCCCTGGCTCACAGCACTGAGAGGATGAGCGTTATGCCACTGGTTGCAGCAGAGGTAGGATGTGTCTCACTCTGTAGAACATGTAGGTCACAAACTGCCAATACACAAAATATGCATTTAATGAACTTCCTCCACCAGCAAGCATCTCGTCGTCTCAGCTTGCTCTGCAGCGAACGAAGGGAGGCATCTCCAGAAGGAGACTCCTACTGAAATAGGTGTCTGGGATAAGTGGGACAGATGATCCCTCATAGATGTCTGATCTTTCTTGTTTGCTGTAGAGGTGCCTGAGGATGGACCTACATTCCTCCCTTTCTTTTAGAGTAAAGGCTGAAGTAGATACAAACAGAAGGTGGGATGATGCATGTGCTGCCCATGGGTTTACACATTGTTGCCCAGATTAGTTAGGCACTGAATTGTGGTTTTTTTCTTTATCAGCAGCTACTGCGAGTAAATGCTGAGCTGAGGCAGTACTGAGCTAATAAGCAGTACAGTGTGTGGTCAGGGTTCACAGGTTTCCAGGGGGACAAATGGCCTTACAAGCATCAGAAGAATAATGTTTAAAGACAGGAATCACAGCGATTGTGGCCATAAAGGATCTTTTAAAGAGGGAGGGGGGAAGAAAATTTTGTTCTTAAAGTTCATTATTTTTATATTTATGGAAGATGCAGTTCAGAACACTTCCACATGACCATGCCATAGCACAGCGTGTGGGATGTGCCACGGTACCTTTGCTAGGTTCACCATCACAGCCTATGGCCTTGCTCCCCAAGGAGATTTTGTGTACACTCTTCCAGAGCTAGCAAACAGCAGGTGGTGAAGATGGAGGCTTACCTAGCAGAAGAGCTCTTGCTTTGTGAGCAGACTGTTAGCAGGAGGAACTAGGGTGCGCTGTATTTGCTAGGACTCCATGAGCAGGTCATATCACCGATGGCTTCAGAAGGGCTGCGTTTGAGGAGCTGTCTGGGGATATTACTCCTGGTTCCGTGTGTGTAACTGGCGTTGTTGCTTAACCTCTTTGCACTTACACTTTCCTCTCTGGGATTAACAAATATTTACCCACCTTTCAAAAGTACCTTCTGTTCTTCGGAGAAGTGCTGACTAAATACAGAGTAGTATTACCACCAGCAGCAGGTAATCCTGTTAATCTAACATGCACCCTATGGGTATGCCGAATACGTTCCAGACCACTGGATCACTGCAGTTAGATTAACAAAGGATATTACAAGGATTAACTCTTAAGTAATGGCTGCAGCTGCCTGCCATGTGTTTGCTATAGCTCCAGATCAGGGTTTGAAATCCTCTTGTGAATAGAAGGAATGTACTTGACTTCTGCAGAACCAGTTTGCCATTCAAAAGCACAATGTCTTGACCTAGTTGTTGCCAGTGAGAGGTTTGTAACAGCCTGCTGCACAGCGTTCTGATAGGTGCCGGGATGCTGGCTCCAGGGAAGATGACTTCAGTGCTAAGAGAGCTTCAGGTCCCTGCCTACCACACCAGTTCTGCAGAGCTGTTGTAAGGTTAAAACCATCTCATGTCTTCCTGTGCTGTAACAGCCGCAGCTCATGGAGTAATGTCTAGACTGCTTTATAAACTATTAGCTGGAGACATGGGCCTCCCCAGGGTAGTGCAGCTTCAAAGCTGGCCCTGCTTTGAGCTAGAGGTTGGACCGGATGACCTCCACAGGCTACCTGCAACCTAAATTATTCAGTTGCTCTACAAAGTCAGATGCAGCCTCAGTGGCATGAAGCTTAGCGTGAATTGAAAAATCATCTCCTGGCTACTGAGGACATCCTGGTGTGGCTGTCTCAGAGTAAGCTCTTGTTGCTACAGCAGCTCCTTTATCAGTGCCCTGACTGGTTTCAGGGCCATTCTGGGAAGGCCGTATGATCCGCGGGCACACTCCTCATGGGACACAGACGTACCTCCACAACTCTGCTCCTGGCACTGCTTTATTTTGTCCATTTCATTTCACTTGGCAATTGGAGAACCTCTGAGCTGTAATAGAAGTTGGAAGTATTTTCAGCAGAGGATGGCTGAAATGGGGTCTGAGGGAGAAGAGAGTACAGAAAACTCTCCTTCACCTATGTAACATTGCAGTTAAGAGTCTCTTAGTGGAGCGTGGAGGGAGAGGATGGGAGAACATGTGCTTGCAGATGCTTCTCTTAGCAGCTCAGGAGGTTGAAACTTGCAGTTTTCTGACTGGACACTGATGGAAAATGCAGATTGAACACAAAGGCTTTTTTTTTTTTTTAGCAGTTGGTTATTGCCTTTTTTTTCCTTTGAATACCTTTCTAGAGTAGTTTGTGGTACAGAAATACAGACTTACAGGAGTCCGAATTTCCATTTTCAACTCTAGTGCTGAGCAGTTGGAACGGTTCACTATTTGTGAGGAAAAACTACTGCCCCTTTCCTCAGACGTGTGCATCCTCCAGAAACCGTCCCAGTGCCCGGTGGTGGGAGAGCTCTGCGTGCTGTTCCCGCACCACTCACTCTGTCCTTTGTAAGCTGTAGGCAGGTACTAGCCCAGAAATGGCTGTCTGGTCTCATGAATAGTGGCATTAAAGCGAGATATTGTAAGTCCTCGAAAGGGAGCAACATTTCCAGGGATGGCTCCTCCATAAATACCCTGTAGAAGGCAACTTGTAGGCTCTTACCACAGCGGGTATATTTTTTCCTTTGTCTCTTTTCTGAAGCTTCCAAGTTGTTTGTTTGGATCCTGCTTTTTTTTTTTTTACACTGCAATTTTGGAGCTCAGCCTTCTTTGTCCCTGGGAAGACAGTCAATTCTTGTTCTTACCAACACATAATGAGAGAGAGAAGCAGGATGATACTGCGAGTTTTTCATATATGCTGACTGCAGAGAAAAAAAGTAGTTGTATAACTTGTCCACAGAAAGAGGCATATTTTCCCTGACATCCTTTTTACTTTTTCCAGAACTAAATAGAACTGGAATTTGCTTAGTGTGGTGGAATTTCATGTCCATGGCTATACATCGTGTGAGAGTCGGTGTCTTTAATATGCCCTGTGCTTTGACACTCAGCATTTCTCTTTGCATTTCTAACTGACGAGAAGGCAGTTAGAAAGCGGTGGGTGGTTTACACACCTGGAGAGGAACAGAACAGGACACATATGGGAGAGGCAGGTGCATTGTGCTGTATGGGAGAAGGAAAGCCCTAGCAGAAGCATGGGAAAAGCCCTGGAGAAATGCGTGTGCTCACGGTGAGGTTGCTGCGCTCCTGCAGGTACTCCGGAGCGGCTCCTCTGGGAAGGTATCTTTGCCAGGTGTACCAGCGCTGCTGGTTTCCTTCTGCCTCCCTGGGGGCTCTGCACGAAACTCAATCTGTAGTTGCTGCAACCTGGTTTGTGCTGGGATTTAAGTTGATCCTGAAGGTCAGTAGCTGCTTTTTATTAAAACTTACCATGAAGCAGCTTTTGTATAGTTATTAAAGCGTGGTTTTACAAAGCCACAGTACTCCGGTAATTGCTTAGTAATTTCTCCGATGCACAGGATACTGCTAAACAGAGCAGTGCTCGCAGTGCCAAATTGGTTGGTGAAAGGCAATTCAACGAGGGATGGTGAAAATGCCCACTTTGCTTTTCTCCCTTACTGCCTTCAGGTTTTTATTACCCCAGTCTGGAGAGGCAGCCTGTCTCTAGGAACTGTTAAGACCAGTCTGCTATGGTCCTTTAGCCTTCCCCTAACATTAGCACAATCGATAGTTTCCTCCACATTCCTTCTCTCTTTCCTTGAAAGAAACCTCTCTTCTGCTCATGAGAGAGGCCCCTTTCACTCATTATTTACAGCTTATTGTTATCTTCAGCATTCCTGTCTGCATGGCACCTCAGTGAAACCTCAAGGCCGTGAACTGACTGTATTTCTCTCAGCATCCCTCCTTAGCAAATGTCATGTTCACACTAACACATAATTATCTTCCTTCTTCCTCTCTGGGTAGGCTTTAAGGGCAAGGACATGGTCAAGTCATCCTCCAGTAGATTTACTATCGTAGGGTACCATCGTTAAACACTACACAGTAATAAAGTTAAAAAACGCCCATCCTCCAATGCAGGAATGTGAGAACTGATATGCTGGGACACACCAAAGCTCTGTGCATCTCAAATCTCCTCCCTGGCGGTAGCTCATAATTGGAGCCCAGCAAGCCTCACACCAGCAAATTTAAGACTAACCCTCCCCTGGTCAGAACTCGGTATTCACTGTCCACAGCAGATTGCCCCAGAAGTGGCCCTGTCCTTTTCCTTTTCCAGAACGGTTAGATGTCCTGCTTTAAAGCTAGAATGCGCTTGGTCTTGCTGCTGGTTTCCAGACTTGAAAATATGCCTTATTATTAGAAGCCACTCTAGCAGATCTTCTTGAAGAAGTTTCCTTGCCTTAGCAGAGGGAAGTCTCCATTGTGCTTGCCTTCTCGTGCCAGCAGACGTTCAGAGAGCTAGTGTGCATGATGAAGACAAGCCTCAAGAGCAAGGTGGTGAGGATCCGAACCTGTTATGGGGAAATCCCAAGCTGATACTCTCCCAGCATTCAACCAACATACCCAAGCAACATGTCTTCCACTTTGTTTGTGGTCTTTGTCGAATACGTGAGTAGGTTCTCGTCTGGCAGGGACGGGGAAGAAGCCCTTCAAAAAATGAGGGAGTTGTATGTCACATCCCTAAGAGCAGGCAGTGTCTCTTCTTACCTGCTCCACCAGGAGGCCATACAGTTTGGTCTTTCTTCCAACAGTCTGTTTTCTGATTACCCTTTTTTTCCCCTCTCACACATAATATTATATTTTTTTTATTGAACTGTTTCTTTCTACATTTCTCTTTCCATTTCTGTGGTAGACAGGACACAGGGTGTTTAGGACATAAACAATGACAGGCAGATCATTTGGAGACATGGAACAGACCTGATGGTTGTGCATGACCAGGCTGAGGTGGAAGGAAGGTAGTAGGTAGTGAGGGACTAGAAAATTAATCTGAGCGTCGGAAGTACTGCAATAAAAGTGGTAATTTATTAATGTCTTTATGGGCTTTTAAGGCTGAAAAAGTAAGTTCCAGTCTAAGATACAGCCCTTTTTTCATCAATTTATAAAATGCTGTAATCCAAGATTTTTGTCATTCTGGAGTAGTAGAATGGAAAGCACATGGAACTGGGAGGGAGCTGGAGGGCCTGCAGACGCCTCACAGCCACTAACTAATGCATTCGCCTAAGGTACATGGATTTCTTCCGAAGCAGAAGCATCTTGTGCCATGTCAGTTATAGACGGGGATGTGGGAAGCAAAGAACAGTCTTCTCAGGAGACACTTCTGATGCACAGCTTGAGGTATCAGAGCTTAGTATCTGGAGATGCTGAGTACCATGTCTGTGCTGCAGAGTTTAGACTAGAATATCTGGGGCTAAGCTGTCCCATTTTGGTTTCCAGAAGCTTCATGATGCATTCAAGCACGCTGGAATCTGTGTTTCCCCCAAGCTCTTGCAGTGAGTCATTGAGAATGAAGAGCGCGTCTCAGCAATCGCAGCTCCCAGCTCACATGCCAGACCACACCAACTTTTGAGTCAAAGCAGACATTTCTTAATCTCTCATTGTTAATGGCCATAACTCTGAAGCAAGTAACCCGATAATAAAGATGGAAATGGCAGCTGGGAAATGCTGACTGTCTCCACATGCTTTACCAGTGCTCTCCACGGAGCAGAATTAACCTGTTCCTCTCTAGTCCGTATCTGTTAGTAAAGCTGTGGGTTCAGAAATGGGCGTTTCTCATTGTTGTGTGCAGGAGCTGAGTTCTTGGGTTTTTGCTCTAAATGTCTACCGTATCTTTTTTAGGTTTTTGATTATTTGTTTCTTCTTTTGCTTCCCAGGTTAAAGTCAGGAGAGAAGTGCAAGAGATCACCCATTGTCTTCCAGTGGAAGACCAAACATGTCTCTTCCAAGAGACTGAGCATATGTATCTATACACGTGTATATATTTTTTTTTCCTTGGTGGGATGCAGAATATCTATTTCCTAGTCAAACTATCTTTCTTCTCCTGATACTTTTTAGGTACTGTAACAATAGGATACGATTATGTGTGCTCTATTGCTATTGCATGTATATTTTATTTATGCTTATATTAGTTTTGTGGGTTTGTGTTCTCCACATGAACTTCAGCACCTAAACATCACCACAGGTTTCCTGTCTGATATTTTTCTCTGTATCTGGGGGACATTTCCCAGCTAGGTTGTCTTTTCTTCTCAACTGCCTCTCATGTAGGTTCAATCCGTTGAAGGACAAGCCTTGTGTGCACATGCTATTTCCAGATCTTTCCTAGGTTTGATAACAGAGGGCGTGGTGCGTACGTACCAGTCACGCTTCGTGTTCTGAGAGGTGCCGGCTTGGCAGTTGTTCAGCTGTGAGGCTGACATCCCCTCTGCCTGGGGCCGAAGAGGAATCGGTTTGGTTATGATAGAGCTCTTGGGGGGTCTGTGAACTGCTGTGAACTGCTCAGGAAAAACTGTTGCTAGGAGGAGGCTGTGTAGTATTTAGGGCACAAGTGTTGGCTTTGCCTTCACTGACAAAGCTGTTGTTATTTTATTATTTGGGTAACAGAGATCAAACCATCTAATGGTGCAATCTGCATAGGGTTTTTACCCCCCAACCTCCTTCCACCACTAAAGCTGATCCATAATGTTCCACTAGCATCTGGTGGCCTCTGCTGAGCTGGCTGCATAAATTAATTCCTGTCTGTCCCTACAGCTTTAACACCTCTTGTGTCTGTCCGTTATTTCTTTATAGCCTGGGTGAGGCAGTTTAATAGCAAAGAAAAAGCTGTATTCAAGCGAGCTCTTTCCAGGATGCTTGGGTGTCACATGCTGAGGGGGCTGTATGACTGTTATCCTCAGACACAGCCCAGGAGGAGTAGATAGGGGGCATTGTCACCCTTCCACTGATGACTCAGCAGAGTGAAGTGCTCCCCTTCACCCTCTGTACCAAACAGTGTCCGAAGTGAAGCTCCCTGCATCCCGTTGACAGGCTGCCAGGGTTTTCTACCACCAGACCTACCCTATTAACCAGCTGTGTACATTTGAGGCTTAAGATCAGTCAATGTTCATCAGGTGGTGATTGTGACAGTTGGGTACAAAGCAGCAGCACAAGAGGGGGCCATCTCCTCCTTACCCCTGTCAGAGAGAGCTGCCAAGCAGAAGAAAATATCTTCAAGCCTTTCTGCAGTGCTGCTGCAGGTCAGCACTGATGGCAATTAGCAGGAGTTGCGGTGAATGTGGGGAGCTGGAAGAGGCTGGAAGGAGGCAAGAGGGCATGAGGCCAAGTTATGCTTTGGGCACTAAAATGTTTTGCTGCAGCTTTGGGCATTATCCTTTGTGTGATCTCTCTTCATGATCCGCTATCTTCTCCTGTCGATTCATTTTTCTGTGCTTGAAATATGCAGCAGGTACTAAGTGCAAGTTCTGTGTGCTGTGGTGATATTCATGCAGAGTTCAGAGAATTCTGTGCTTTATACTTGATAATGTCATTAACTGTAATGGTGTTATGGATTGTCTGCAAACATGCAGTCCAAAATCTCTCACTGAATAATCCTGACACACGAAAAATCTTGGGTAATAGATCTCCAAGTACTTATTTGGCCATGATACACAAGCAAGACAGCCACAGGATGATTCACCGCCTTAGAGTTTGGGCTAGATGGCTTAGTGGCTTCTTTTGGAGAGAAGGCAGTTTTTCCAGAGAGCAAAGTCGTCTGGAGAAGACAGCTCATTGACACGTGCTTGTTGCCAGAGACCCCCAGTCCCATCTTTTGCAGTCAGTGCTGGCTGCAGCGGTGCTGCTGCTGGAGGCCCTTGCAGTCCCCGAGGTAGGAATGTTTGGTGGTGGCCCCGTACCTGTCTGTACCTGTCTGTAACCAGAAAATCTGGTGTTTGTAGCAGAAGTGCGGTGTAACCCAGGGAGGTGGGTGGGGAGGTAGCGGCTCGCTGCGGGCCACAGCGTGGGGTGGAAGTTCCCTCTGGTGGAGGAACTGACCCACTGCAGAGGGAAGAGCAACGCGGCCATGGAGGTCCTCATCCTAGAAGATGGTTTTAGAGGTGCTGAACTTGAACTACGTGTATATCTATACCTGCAGCTTTAGCTGAAGACTGGGTGCTGTTGGCTTTCCAGGGTCCAGATCCAGAGAGCCCACAGAATAGAAGATGATCCCATTACAGAGGACTTCTGAGCTGAGCAGAAGGTGTTAGGCAAGGGCTGGATGTTGTATGATCATCTCCCTGTGGAAGTGGACAGGAGGTTGAGGATGGCTGTGGCCACTGGGTCTGGAGAGGTCTGAGATCAGCACTCAGCCCTGCCAGCTCTGGTTTGAACTGTTCAGTCTCTCCCAGAAGCGTTCCTCACAGGTTACTCATGACACATTTGGGAATTTCAGCCCTTTTCAGCTGTGCTGTCTCAGAATGACGGGGAAAATTTGCTGCAGATGCAGTCCTAGAACTGAACAATGTGCTGGGTGTGGAGGCAGGGATCCTGCAGTGCAGCTGGGGTGGCTGGAGCTCTGGCCCTGACACCTGAAACCAGGCTAACTGCTCCATGGAGCAGCCTGCAAGTGCAGCTTGGATTGCCACAAGACTGAAACATGTCATGAAATCCATGGGCACACTTGCTTCTGGTGGAAGAGAAAAACCACAGCAGTGGAAGATGATTTCTGGCAATCTAATCACATTTGGCACGTGCCAATGGAGCGAGGGAGAAGAACCCAAATAAAACTTAGGGAAGAACAACCAGCAGGTCAGGCCAACATCTGTAGTTTTGCATGTGGGCAAATGTTCCCTGCGGAACCTGGGCTTGATAGCCATGAGCCCCTTGTAATGACAACTGATGTGGAGGGGAGATGGCTGGCTGTCACCACTGACATGACGGGGCTTCACCTGCATCCTGCACCTAATACCCTTGTCAGTTGTGCCTGGAAGCTCTGGGTTGTGGAGGGGTATTGGTCTGTTCCCATATACCCAAGAAGCCCATCAACACCGTGCCATAACTTTGCCCTTACTTCAATGTTATCAGTGGACAGGGTTTGTGCCCTGTCCTGCACGGCCACGGCGGCCCAGAACCGCAGTGTGGGGAAGCGACCCCCTGCCCAGCTGGGCGCAGCCATCGCACTCTCCCAGTCCCCCCAGTCCCCCCAGTCCTCCCTCCGCCCGAAAACACCTCCCCAGGCGCGGAGCTCTGCCGTCTGCGGAGGTCGGCGGGGTCTCCTCCCGCTCCCGCTCCTGCTCCTGCTCCTGCTCC
>NW_010428664.1:47014-47568 GCF_000710305.1 Buceros rhinoceros silvestris | reverse complement strand
TCTCATTGCTGCCGTGTTGCTGTCACCTTTTGGTTTCATTCAAAGGACTTGAAACACCATGTCCGGGTCATTAAATAGACATTTTCAACCGGCTGAGGACCCTTCTTCCATCCTCTGGGACGAGCCCAGGGCTGCCCCTGGCTTTACTCGCTGTCACAGGCATTGTTGTGGTCCTCTGCACCCCCTCCCTGCTCACGTCCCTTTACTGCTGAGCCCTGGCACAGGCTCATGCCGCTGGCAAAGGAAACCGGCACCTCACTAAACTGCACTGGGGGATAGTTACTGAGTAGCCACCAGCCGGTGCCTGAGCCGAGCACTGAAGCTGGAGTTACTGCACCCTGCTCGGGTTTTGGGGTGCTGTGAGGGATGTGCCCACGGCTGCAAAGCAGGCAGGGAGCTGCAGCACAGCATGGCAGCCCTGGGAAGGTGTGCCGTGAGGGAAGGAGAAGAGGAAAAAATTCCTCCCACCACGATGGAACCATCCATCAGGGGCGATAGATGAGCTGGGTTTAATTCTGATGTCCGTGTCTAACTCAGCCCTTTCCCTGGCAGGA
>NW_010428664.1:46177-46767 GCF_000710305.1 Buceros rhinoceros silvestris | reverse complement strand
GGACCAGCCCCATCCCGGGGCAGTGCTGGGACTACGCAAACCTGCCCCAGGCAGGCTGGCAGGCTGGCCCAGGGAGATGCCAACCCTCAGCCCCTCTTCCCAGCTCGTTCGGCATCGCCTGCCTGGATCAATACTCCCCCAAGAAGCTGCTCTAAAACTCCATTATCTTCTTCTCCTATTTACAAGCAGCTGCTGGGGTTGCGGACAGCCACCGAGCAGCCAGCGGAATGCTGGCAGGGGCTGCTCCAGGACCCCCAGCCCTACCCCGGGGGGGATGACTGCAAAGTCCCGGGCATGTCAGGAAGGGGCCAGCCGCATGTGACCCAGAGACGAAAGCACTGGCAATGTCTGTCTGTCCGTCCATCTGTCCATCAATATATCCACCCATCTGGTTAGTGTTAAATCCAGCCAGTTCCACGCCCCCCACCCCATCCCCCCAGCCTGGCTGCCATCACACACCGGTGCCGGCACTTTAATTCCCTTTACTTATTTATCATCGCAATTGTCTCTTAATTGCTTTGGCAGCCCCTCCGAAGCCTCCTGGCGAGGGAGGTTGGTGCTGGGTTATAAATAAAGACTGTAAATAAATA
>NW_010428664.1:45041-45978 GCF_000710305.1 Buceros rhinoceros silvestris | reverse complement strand
TGAAGACAAGGGGATCCTTGCCGGGCTGCCCCAGGCGATGGAACCCATTTGCCCAGGGCAGATCTCCCCAGCTGGGTGCCCCGGACCCCCTTGGGGTGACCAGTTGGTTCCCAGGAGGCTCCACTGTGCCCTGGGGCACAGTTTTCCCCCCGAATTGTGGCTTTCTGGTCCAAGGCAGCCAGCACACACAGCTGCATCTTCAGGGTCAGGGCCAAACTGGAGCCAGGGCTGGGGCTTGAGAACAAAAGGGGAAAAAAAACAAAGATAAAAAATTCCCAACCTGCATTTTAAATTAATTAGCGATGTCCCCGGTGATGCAGCAGAGGCCAAATGGATTTGCCTCATGTTTTATGGAAGGGCTTTGCTGCAGGATGCTGAAGGCAGCAAGGGACCGGGGTGCTGTGGGTGCTTGCAGCAGGAGAGGTGGCCCTGGGGAGGGGTGGCAGCATCCAGGTAAGGCCCCATGCACCCGGGTCCCCTCCACCACGGTGGCTTTTGATTAACCATCTCGGTATGCTACTGGGGCTGGAAGAGCATCGGTTATCGCCCACTGCAGGTGCCAGGTGCTAACCTGGGAGCTGGGGGGAGAGGAGCCAAATGGGGCACAGGGGAATGAGCAGCCCCGGGCGGGTGGGAACTGTGTGACCCACCCCCCACCCCGGACCAAGGAAGGGCTGAGCCACTCCTGCAGCATCCCCCCACCCCGGGGTGCACCAGGGACAAACCTGCAGGGAAGCAGCAGCCTAGATGCACCCTCTGACCAGGCTTTCCAAAACAGGGCTTGGGTAGTTTAGTGCTTAACAGCCGCTGAGGGATACTATTTCTTTTTGGTGAAATTGTCTAATCAATCACTTTTTAATTCAGCCGGCTCTGGCACCCGCGCCGCCCTGGGACGCTGCGGGCTGCCGATTTCGCGCAAAGAGACATACTGCCGCAT
>NW_010428664.1:38801-44940 GCF_000710305.1 Buceros rhinoceros silvestris | reverse complement strand
CCCTGGGAGGCGTGGGGCTGCCGATTCCGCGCAAAGAGAAATACGGCCGGCTCACTGCTGGCCACCCCCCTCCTGGGCTCGGCCCCGTTGTGGGGGGCAGGCCATGCCCTCCTGGACAATGGCCTCCTCCGGTGCCCACCCCTGCATCTGCCAGCTCCCGCATCGCCAGGGCATGCGTTATTCTCACTGTCCCCATCGCTTGGCATTGCCCAGTTAAGCCAAGGTAAGAGGTTTCCAACGGCAAGGACGTGCCAGAGCTGCTATGGGGAGAGGGTGGCTCAGATCAGGGCAGGGAGAGCTGGTTAAATCACAAACCAGGACAGATACGGGACAAGGACAGCATCAGGTGCCAGTACGGGGGCAGTGGGGTGTTGCCATGCCTATGCCCACGGATGCTCGAGGGAGCAGCACGTGCAGCCACCTCCCAGATCCTGCCTCCTGCCAGGGCAGAGCCGCGGCACGAAACCTTCCCAGGGTCCCATCCAGGAAGCCGTCCGGGCACTGTCTCAGGCTGCCGGGAGCCCCCCCGGCCTGGTGCCCTTCCCCAAGCTGCCAACAGCTCCTGGGGTCAGGGTCTGGATGCCCAAAGCCATGCAGGGCAAAGGCCAGTGAGCACCTTCCCACAAACTTTTAAACCGCCAAACTCCCCTGAGTGACACGCTGCTCCTCGGCCATGCTCAAGCTTGTTGGAACCTGCCTCTCAGGTGCAAGCGTTTTATCTTTCCTTCCCTGGCTGCTGCTCTTCAAAGTGCTGCAAAAGACCGAATCCATCCCCGGTGCCAGTTTGATCTCAGATTTATGGCCCAAGCCCCAAAATCCTCCGCTGCTCGTGAGATCCTTCGAGAGAATCACAGCAGAAACAGTGTTTATTTCCATCATAAAGATCTGTTTTAATATTTTAACATAAATCAAGCTGCACTTTATGGTGATAATAAATTTGTTGGCAGAAACTGCCTTTGCAGCCCGAGGCAGTGGAGCAATTCAATTTGTTTGGTTTTAAATGTACGGAGCCGTAATTGAGAAGGGGAAAGTACAGCTGTTTTAATTGAGTTTGCAGCTACCACCCAGAGTTGCAGGAGGCTAATAGAGTAGAAGAGGTGAGGGTCTCCATTAGCCTCTCCGCTTGCCATTTCTCCTTGCCCACAGCCCCATCAGTCACGGCCGTCCCCATCGGGAATAGCTGCTCAGCACAGGCACGGGAGGAGGAAGGCGGTGGAAAAAGAAGCCAGACTAAACCAGACGTATAATGTGCAGTTTATTGGTTTTAATCCCACTTTTTTAAGACTAATTACAGTCGGGACAAGCATCACGTGAGAACCTGTAATAATGGGTTGTTAGTGTTGATCACGGCCAAATAAAAATAGACTCATTCGTGATGGGCGAGAGGAGGGAGCTCCTGCCCCACGCTGAGCGGGGGTCACCCGGCAGCCCCCCAGCCCGCTCCGGCCCTGCCGAGCCCTCCCCTTCCCACTTCCTCCAGTAGTTTTTAAGGCATTGCTACAACATGGGTTATATGAAAAATGTTCTCTCTGCTGCAGAGCTTCTTTCCGTTAATCACCCCGATTCCTGGGATAGGTTCGTTTTGCTGCTGTGCGAGGACAGCAGGTGTCTGGGAATTGTGGTTATTTATTTCAGAAAGCACTCGTGCTCCTCGGGGAGGGACCATGGCAAAGGATGCAAGTCCTCACCGCTGCATCCAAACCCTGGATGCCAGCTGCTCTCAGAGGTCAGGCCCCTTCGAAGTCCCTGCCATGCTCTGTGCCGAGGAGAAGTGGTCACCCAGGCCAGGGAAGAGAAGGCACATCTTGAAACGTGAGAGATGGCAGGAGGGGGGTGCCAGGCGCTCTCCTCCCACCCCAGGCTAGGCAGGCAGGAGGCTGCCCTGGGTGAAATAGGGGCAGGAAGGGAGGGAGACCAAGAGCAGCCCAGAGAGGGGAAAGGAGGATGAGAGGAGATGAAATAGCAGAGAACAGCCCTGTTCCCTGGCTGGCAACGAAATGCGAAGGCAAGAGACTGAAATGGGCACTTGAGGGGATGGAGGCTGAGTCAAGAGCCTTGCAAAACACAGGCAGTGCCATAGGAAAGGCCTCAGCGCCCCTCCATAAACCCACACCTGTGCTCTTGTGCAGAGGAACAGCCCCTGCAGCCTCTCCCGCTTCCCAAAGGCTCATTTCGCCAGCGTGAAATTCCTCCCTCTGGCTCTGCCCGGCTCCCAGCTGCCTCGCAGGTGGCTCCCAGCTCAGCCGCCCCATGAATTTGCCCTCCAACCTACCTCTTCCTAAATGAGACACCAGCTACCTGTAAAATAACTCATTAATCTGGCACTGAAGGTGCCACATCAGCTTCCCCAGAGCTCTTGGGGCTGTTTAAACTCACAGGCGAGGGCTGCCAACGCCTGTTTAGGATCAAGCTGGAGAAGAGGCAAATGGTGCCCCTGGCTCCTTTCTAAGCAGCTTGGCAAGGACACGGCGGGGGGGTGCTCAGGCTCGAGAGGTGCAGGGTTTTGCTTTAAAAGCCACAAAGTGGTTTTATACAGCTCTAGGTACTTGCATATTCCCCCAGGAGGAGCACTTCAGGTCATATGGAAACCAGAAAGCCCTACTTGAAAACAGAGCTTGATTAAAAAGAGCTGCAGTTCAAAGCTTGCTTTAGTGAGTGGTGACATTTAATACTGCAGCAAGTGCAGAGGGCAAGAGCATCTCACACAAGTGACATGCACCTGGCTTTGAACCTGCTTTAATAAGGGGGGGTGGTGTTAAAATAGTTCAAGTGAAAACTTTTAAAGTTCTTCCTTTTATTAGGGAAACCCGTGTATGATCTTTGCCCAAGGGCCTCGGAGCACAGCACTTGGCGCTGCACATCACCGCGTGGTACTACAGCAGCCTCGAAAGCAGAGGCTCACCTGTAGGTGCCCAATTCTCAGATAAGCTGAGCAGGACCAGCCCAAAGCCACCTTAACCCTGTGCAGAAAGAGAAGAGGTGGGGGATCCAAGCCCAGTTCCAGCAGGGTCTCGGTTTCTGTTCCCCCCCAGCACTCAGGAGCTCTGCTCCTGCAGCCAGGGCACTGCAGCTGCCTCCTGGCACCAGCCCATTCCCTTGAGTTAACACCCACCTTGTTTCAAGGCTAATTACCCAGCGCAGGAGGCTGGAAACGCATCAGTGTGCACAGCCAGAGCTCTCGCAGGCCTCACGCGTGTCAGGACTGGGTAATTAGCACCTCCCCAGCCGGCACAAATCCTGACCACTGGAGTCCTGGTCTGCCTGCTTGTACCAGCCCCGTGCAAGGGTGAGAAAGGGAGAAGGGCTCTGTCCGCTGAAGCCACTGAGCTGCACGCAGGAGCAGAGGGAAGCACAGCTGCAGTCTCTGTTCCAGGGTGAAGAGCTGTATCCCCACCCCCGTAAGGGCACTGCTCTGTCGGCAAAGGGGAACAGGGTGAGAAGGGTGAATGTAAACTCCTGGGCTGGAGAAACCCAGCTGTAAGCAAAAGATCCCAGATCCCAGGCAAGCCATAGGGCACAAACAGGTTAATGCCTCTAGAAAAAGAAAATGTGATGGAGCACAAAATTATTTTCATCTGAATTAGGTCTATTCCCGCCCTAATTTCTTCCCTCGACTGGCTCAGGAGGTTGGTCTGAAGGGGTCTCAGCATAAAGAGACTCAGTTCTCCCAAACTCCTGCCGGATTATGCACAGCATGTCCCTGCCTTTGGGAGAAGGGACACTGAGGCGATTAGAGCCGGGAGCAGCCAAGGCTGTCTGCTCGCCTGTGTGCCGAGACCTGCAGCACACCGAGAGCCACCGCGGAGACGGAGAGAGCGAAGCTCCAAGGGAGCTGAAGGCAGAAATGGCTGCCCAGGGCTCAGCCCCGTGGCTGTGAGCGGGTCTGAGAACCAGGGCTGTAACAAGGCTGAGCCCACTCCATCCACACCCGAAACAGAGTGAAGAAAGTCTGTGTCCACACCTAACCTGTGCCACCAAGCCGACGGCCTGGAAACTTCCCTTCACGCTGCCTCTCCCCACTCCACTGTCCCAGAGCAGGAGGTGAGATGCTGGAGTCTCCGGAGCCCAGGAAGGCGTGTGCCGCTACCCCCACATCAGAGCTTAGATTCGCTCAGGACAATGTTTGCAGTCACAAACATAAAGCAAGAAAAGCCCCATATGAGCACGAACACAATCCAGAAGGTGTGCCGGAAAGGGGAGAGGTGCTTGTTCACCGTCCCGCTGCCGAAGACCAGCTGAGTGTCCTTCCGACTGCAGTACGCCAGGAAAGCTGGAATGAGATACTGGATCCCATTCCCAGCGTAGGCTCCCGTGATCCCCACCAAGGACTCCAGATCGTGGGTGCAGAAAGCCACCAGCACGGGGGGAATCAGCGTGATGAGTGGAAAGACAATCCTGTCCACCACCCACGGGTAGGTCCCCCCTTCTCTGTGGAAAAGGGTCTTCCAGTTGTTGCGCAGGGTCACGGCGATGATGGGGAAGTTGGTGCTGATGGTGAAGACGGGGAAGAGGCCCAGGAAGTAGCGAAGGAAGGCAACGTTGATGATCTCGCAGTTGGTGAAGTTGAGCGTGTACATGTCCATGAGGGTGTCATTGCGGAAGCAGTAAATGGCAGTGAAGGAGAGGAGGCTGTAGAAAGCCAGGATCAGGATGTAATCGAGCAGCACGAGCTTGTTGACATGCTTCTTCTTGGAGATGGGTGTGACGAGGGATGGCAGGGAGTGCTGGCACATGAAGGAGTAGACACACACCCCAAAGAGATTGCGGATGCCCGACAGCTGGGCCATGGACGGGTGACCTTCAGCTTGACCTCTGCTGATACGGATGAGGGCCAGGATAATCATGAGGATGAAAGCTGGGGAGAGAGAAGGTTTCAGGTCAAGCCCAGGTCTGCACCCCCCATGACCCTCCGGCACCGGCAGTCTTGGCACCAGCTCTCAGCATCTCCTTATCTCTGGAGAAGGTGGTATATCAAAGCAAGGTGCACAGGAATTAATCACCACTTGCTTCCAGTGCTAGTCAGCAGATAAGGGAATGGGCTCAGGACTGCCTTCGGCAGGCATCTCCCTCCAGTCTCCTCCCTGCAGGGACTCACTCTCCCACCCCTGACAGCCCACGGTTGTTCTTGGGCCCATCAGAAGCGTAACATGAACACAGCTGCCTGAGCCCGTCACCCTTAAGGGTCTCGGTCCATTGGTGCTTCTGCCACGGACCTTGGCTACGTATCACCATTTAAAAAAAGCTTGGAGATGTTTGAGCTTTGACCTCTAAAGGAGAAAAAGATTAAACCTACACATCTGCAACTGGAATAATGTTTCCGAGACTTCACCTACGTGCACAGGCACAGGAGCAGCAGCTACCACCAAGCTTTCCAGCCCTTGCGATCTGTCAAGCACAATAGAGCAAGAACCAGCCAGCCATTTCCTGGGCAGGAGGAACAGGCTGTCTGTAGTTAATCCCAGGGTGAAGCCAGTCTGGAAGGGACTAGAGCAGCACTGCTATTAAAATTCATCACTTCCAGGCACAAAGTCTGCTTGTCTACCCTTCACTTACGTCAGGAAAAAGCCTAACAACATTTTACAAAGCTTATCACAAAAAACAATGTGCTACGGACAAAAATGAATTGAGGAGATGGGGCTAACGCCCTTATTTACTCTGCTAGTGGAAATCGGAGCCAGGAGCAGTTACTGCTAGACCGTTATTCCTAGCGTGGCACATAAAACCAGCAGAAAACTAATTCTGGTGTCACAGAAATCACATCAGCCTGGGAAAGATGATCATCAGCTGCTGGAGTTAAAAAGGAACAGGGGAAAAAAACCTGCCTGCCAGGGCAGCAAGCAGCAAGATCTACAGGCTGGTGCTGGCAATGGATGGGCCACTGTGGCTTGCACAGAGCTGTCCCCGGCACTGGTCTGTGGCGTCACAGCAGAGCCATGAACTATCAGGTAATGAAAAAAATAACAAAATGCCGAGATTACTACGGGCAACTTTGAATGCCATAAATATAAATATAGCGGAATCAAACAGAGCAGCGCGCAGTCCTGCTGCCAAGCCCACGGGAGGCTGGCCACTGGTGCCATGGGGTGACAAGGACACTGGCTTGCTTTGTGCCCAGTATCGCTCCGCCTGCCACAGGGGG
>NW_010428664.1:34101-38734 GCF_000710305.1 Buceros rhinoceros silvestris | reverse complement strand
CGTCGCCCGGCCGCCGTCCCCCTGCCACAGGCGGCTGGAGATAGGGAACCCTGCCAGGGACAGGACTAGGAGAGACAGTTACAGACCATTCAGCCAACGCTGCCTCTTCTATCCCCAGTAAGACCAGATTAACCTAAGTGAACGCTGCCTCTCACGCACCACTGGTGCTCTCCAAAACCCAGTTTCTCACAGCGATCCTCCTCTTCGTCCTGCGGCAAACACCAGCTTCACGCTGAGCCCTTACCAAGCCACACGCCGTGTTTCATCTCATGCTGCCTCAGGAAACCTCTCGCTTTCAAGTGTTTCCCAGCGACAAGGCAAGTCTAACAGCTCTCCGCAGACACCGGACTGATGATGGCAGATCCACTCCTTCACAGCACCATGAGGGCTGGGCCACTTTGGCAGTGCTGGGCTCTGTTTACTTCCCCAAGAGCAGCCACAGAGCGCTGTGTGGGGCGCAGCCGCTCGTTGCTCTGTGGGTGTGTGATTCCCCTCGCCTTCACTCCAGCCCAGCGTGCGAGGGGCACCGCGAACACCAGTTCAGTGGTTGTGCCGCCCCCATTGCTCCCCGGAGGGGAGGCGCTTGTCAGCCATATCTGCTAGAGCGAGAGAGCTGGAAAGAGCTGTGTTCCAGGTGATGTGACACGGGCTGTGCTCCCCGGGGCTGCACAGGCTACAAAGAAGAGGAGAAGCTGCCCTAAGCAGTAAGACAAACCAGATTAGGCAGCTCTGGAAATGTGCTGAGACCGTTCCCTTCTCGCTGGGAAAAGGCAGTCAAGCTCCACAGCCCAACCCTCAGCTGGTCCTGTGTCTTACCTAGACATACCCGCAGAAATCTTGCACCTCTCCCGCTGCACACTAGACAATAAACCTCCACCTGCTCTGCTCAGCAGAGTGAAGAGAGACCTATTCCCATCCCCAAGCTCACTCTTGCCATGGGCTCTAAGCCCTGCTTTCCGCACCGACGCTAACAGGACCAGGTCAGGGGAACTTCCAGGCTGGCACCACACCCTCAGAGCATCTCCTCAGCTAGAGACCCACAGGCTCTCCTCTGTCCCAACAGGCAGCACTGAACAGTAGAATTCCTGTGGATTCCCTACATGACGGACGGAACTCTTTGGCCAAAGCAGCTGGAATTCATAACCTTTGTTTTTCCTTAAATATTTCTTTCAGAAATTAAACATAGTAAAATTACAAGGAGTGATAATCCAATACCAAGACCTAAACCAGCAGTTTCCAACAATCAAGCTGTGCTCCCCCTGCCCTGGCGCTGGTGCTCTGCAGATGCACAATCCTTGACAGAGCTGCTGCTGCGTAAACTGGAAACCTCCCTTGCACTATCTCAGTCCCAGAGATGACACCAGCAGCCCTGCCCCACTGGTTGTTTTCTCTCACTCCCTGAAGCAGAGGAGTCTCCTGCTCCCAGAACCAGAGAGCTAAAACATTTGCATGCCAGATTCATCGTCTGCCCCAGGAGGTGGCAAGCCCAGAAATGAAACTCCGAAACCTAGTTATGCTGGACAATAAATCAAGACAAAAAGGAGATGACAGGCTCTGACTGACAGGCAGCTTTGGGCAGACAAGAGGCAGCACAGGATCCTCAGGCACACACACAGCTCCTGCTCATGTCTTTCTCTACCTGGGACAGCAGCCTGGAGGCAGAGTCACACTACGCTATTTTGAGTCACCTACAGTTGCCGCATCAACTGCCCAGCGTTCCTTCACCACAAGGACCATGGTCCATAAAAAAAGCATAATATGTCCCTCTACACACAGGACAGAGGATATAAGCAAGATGCTCCAGGGATGAAACACCTTCAGATAACATGAGCTTCCCCAGCCACGAACCGCAGGAGACAGCAATGCTGCCATGGATTGTTAGTACATTACACAAAAACTTCAGTTTAAACCTTCTTTTATAGAGGTGCTTAAACAGCAATCAAGGGTTTTGCTTGTCCTGATTTTTCAACAGTGCCAGACCCACCCCAACCCACACACCACTGATAGGCTTGGCAGTCAGCAACACGTCTAGTCTCATCTTCCCTCCTTTAGATGTCTGAGCATCGTTTTTACGGAAGGATGTAAGTCAGGCTGTGGAAAAAATGAAGAGGGTGCATGGCATAAAGGAAAACTTCATCACAAGTGTGATGAACCTTACAGACAGCCACTGCTGCCTGTCCTGCTCGACTCAGATGTTGATTCAGGCAGCTCTGCTATGGTTCTTGCAGGTGGAAGAAGGGTAAATATGGATGAGCACACATCCAAGTAAGAGCACTTTGGGAAATGTGGGAGTCTGGGGACATCAAAACACACATTTTTGTGAACTTTGATAGAAGCATAACAGAGCTGCAGAGAAGCAGCGGACATCATTTAGCCTTTCCGAGTTTAAGGATTGTTTTGCAGAGACAGAGCAAACACCTTTGTAAATGAAAAATGTTGTTTTGTACATGAGCTTCATCTCTCTGCAAAAAGGCTACTGCAGAAAAACAAAAGCAGTCCAAGGCTAAACCATGTCCTTTTTCCCCCCACTGTGGTAGTTTCCTGGAGGAAGAACTGCTGCTCAGAATGAGTTTCTGGCTTAACCCTCCCTTGCATCCCTGGCAAGACACCATGCTTTCGAGATGCTTCTGTCTCGCCTGGCACGTGGAAAATAACAGAGAAGATCCTAAACTGAGCCATGCTGGGAACAGGGAGGAGAGCTGCTCTGTCATGTAATTCAGAAAGAGGTGCTTTGGCACAGAGGAGGCAAGCCCAGAAGCGAAGTTCTGCAGACCTGTGGTGTTGGATAAACCTCTTGGTGATCGCCAAAGACAGATTTTGCCTCCCAGGTTCAAGAGTGAACTTCGACCTTCAAAGCACTGGACCCAGTTAAAACCAGGATGGTTTTAGTGGTATGGGAGCAGACAGCCACAAACTAGGGATGAGTAAAAGAGTAACTAGGGGAAAAAATAAAACAGAACAAAGGTTACTTGACAACCACCTGCATATCAAGAGTCAGAAAAGTAAAGACAGAGGAAGAACAATCTTGCACGCCCATTCACCACAGCTCGAGTCACACCTTCTCCAACTCTGCCCCTACTCTTGATCCTCCTTCCACAAGGAAAGCCTGGCGAGAACACCATCCCTCCAGGGATCTAGAGAGGCAGTGGTGTGCAGCTGCACCACCCCACTACCACGGAGAGCCCACGCCTGGCTGTCCCCCTGCCCCCACCCAGCACCATTTGTTTAAGCAGCCGCCGCGTTGTGCTGCCGACACATTTGCGGCAGGGCCATCCGTCACTGCCGGCTGACGGCCTGACAGAGCTTTCTTGTCGAAGCAGAGAATCAATATGCCAGGAAACAATGATAATGAATCACCCTTTCATAACACATACCACTCGCTTCCCTTTCAATACATTAGGTGGCATGATGGATTCCAAGAGGAGGATGTTTCCATGAGCTTTCTGAGCCTGTTCTCTTTGGAAGGAGGAAGATGTCTCCCCGCCTTAACCTGGATTCTGATCCTCCATCGAGCCAAAACACAGCAAACCACTCCTCAACAGAGGAACAGCTCTCATTTCAGTTTAATGCTGAGCAGCCCTTTCAGAACAGAGGGCTTAAAAGCTGGAGCATCTGCTCTATAGATACCGAACAGCATCATGTCAAGACATCCCAGCTCCTGCACCCCCACCCAACACTTGTGTGGTTCACTGCACTACTGTGTCTTTCTAGGATGCCGGTGACCCCCTCAGAGCCAGCTGCCTCCCATCAGCGTTTTGGACAAGTTTAAGAGCCCTCTGGAACCACCAGACATCACGGATGCTGTGTCATTTGAAGTAATAAAGCATGGCTGGAGTTGCCCATGCTGGCAGAACAAAGTATCTGAAATTAAGACATTGATTCTTAAATTTAAAACTCATTTATGCAGTTTCTCCAGCAGAAGCTCTATCCTGTCACTTGTTAACGACCTCCAGTTCTCTGTAAACTCCAGAGCACCAACTGATATATTTCTCCAACCTTCTGAGGAGGTTTCTTTATGAAATGACAGTAAAGAGGTAACAAGAAAACCAGGTTTGCTCCATTGGATGCAGGAGCTGGAGTAGTTAAGATTTAGATTTGGCAATGACAGAGCCTAAAACACCGTCTCTGGGAAGATGAAGGATTTATGAGTGCAGAGCCTGTGGGGAAGCAAGATGGATATGTGCACAGAAGACAGCAATTCTCTGGAGAGAGATGTCAGAAGGAGAAGAGGAGGAAAATTACTTCCCAGAAGAAAGGTATGAGAGAAGGTTGTGGGACATCACAGTGGCTCCTTCCACGGAGAGCAGAGACTTGCAGGGACAGTGTTACCTGCCCTGCTCCAAAGCCTAAGGCAGGGTCTAAGTGGCAGGGGACCGTTGCTCACACAGCATGGAGGAAGCACAGTCACACACTGGGCACGTTAACATCACAGAAGCGTGGTGCAGTTTTCCAGTAAGGCAAGAAACAGCCTCTTGGGCACCTCCACTCCTGCTCCCATCTCACCCACTCTGCCAGCTTTGGCTGGCTCCTGCTGCAGCTGTCTCCAACACTACTGCTGCCCTAGCAGCCCCTTTCACGCACAAAGGGAACCTTTATTTAAAAGGTACCACCAGGACTTTTTGTCTGTCAGAAG
>NW_010428664.1:25337-34001 GCF_000710305.1 Buceros rhinoceros silvestris | reverse complement strand
CTCTGCTGTAAAGGCATCCTTTTCCTGCTTTGCTTCTTTGTCTGGGAGAGGGTTTGCTACACAATTACCAAGATTTACAAGTAGCCTCTCCCACCATGGTTAACAACTCCCGGTTGCTGGAGCTGCCCCCTCTCAGCCCACATCAGCTGGTCTCCACAGACATCTGCACAGCAGCAACAGTTCACGAGGAAACAAACGGCTCTGCACTCCGGTGTTTATCACGGATGCTTTATCTCAACATATGGGAAGGAAAGAGCAGCCAGCAAGGCTTGTTTGTTTCTGGTGGAAAATTACCCGTGCAGTTTATTGTCTCTCTCCTACAGTCACCTTTGGCAGAAGCACTGTAAAGCCTCTGCAAGCAGGGCTCGGCTCTGAGCTCTGCTGTTGACTTGGTCTGTTAGCTTTGACAGTCACTTCTCTCTCCATGCGAGAAGGGAATAACACACTCTGTGGTGTCACCATGAGCCTGAGCTACGGCTCTGCATGCCTTGGAAAGCCCTGGCTGTAGAGCACTTGCGTCCCATGAAATCTAGGTGCTCCAAAGCCTTAGCCATGCCTCCCCGATCCTGCTTAGACCCTATCCAGCAAAGTTTTTATTTTATATTGTTTCAACAACACACACTCTGAACAGAGAGCTGCTTTGCATGCCCCACACCCACTCTGAAAACCTGTGTGGGCACCACCAGCCAGACCCTTCTGCAGGGCTGAATGTGTCCTTACATTTTCGGCTCCCCTTCCCCAGCTCTCAGAGCCATCAAGTTCATCTCCTGCTGCATGGATAAAGTGTTCTTTTCAGGAACGTCAGCATCTCAGGCAGGATCTCAGCAGTCCCGTCCAGCACGGCATGTCACTCGCCATCTGTGTCTGAAGCTAACAAGGCTCTTTCACTCACACAGTCACTGCTTCACCCCACTGCCCCCCACAAACAGCACCGAGATGAGCTCCTCAGCCAACAACCCTGAAAGCAGGCACGACAGAAGCACAGCCTTTTAACTAACTCTTCATAAATATATTCACTTCTTAGTGAATTATTTACCCTGGGCTCTGGGAGCAGCTTTCTCTGCTCCAAAACGGATGCAAGAACATGAAGTAACTTTGTAGAAGAAGCTTGTCGGAATGAACATGCAACAGTGTCCTGATTTACAGCCCAGTTCCCTCTTCCTTGCCACTCCTGTATGTCCTGCTCTGGGCAAGGAGAGGGGCAGAGATCAAACCTGTCCCTTCTTAGGCTGTTTGCAGAAAGCTCCGTTTCTGACATGGAAAAGAGGTCACTTTGAGAACTGTGGACACTGGCAGACTAATCTCTGTGCAAGAGACTGGAAACACAGGATTTCAGGTAATTGTCACCCTCTACAATTCTCAGCTTCCGCAGCTGAAAGGATTAGCAGAGTGACTCCAGGTTTCTGCACTGAATCAGCTCCAGCGTGGCTGGTTGTTTGCTAAGGATGGCAGTGACAGTTACTACAGCAGCTGAAACCTGTTCACCAAGATGGGCTGAGACCAATTCTCTGCAGAGAAGTGCTGGGGAGTCCTGTAAAGAGCAGGATTACCGGTGGAGAGAGCACAGCTGTCAGAGAAATTAGTAGATATGGAAAGGCAGCCTCACCAGCATGCTCTGGAGAGTCCCTTCCTAGTTTCTACCCTAGAAGCCTTCTACCAAGTATCCCGGAAGGGGATAGGATAGAGGGGAAAAAAAAAAAAAAAAAAAAAATATATGCTTACAAACCAAAAGGGAAAGGAGGGGGACTGAAAAAGAAACACAGAGGGGAAAAAAAAAAAAAAAAAAAAAGAGCTTAACGCAGACTTCCTGCTGTTCTTGGCCTTTTCCCTCTCCATCTTACCGTCCAGGGGAAAGAGCTAGGGGAAAGACTTGATTTCTGGGCATAGAACTGCGAGATCATAGTTTGGGCAGGGTTGGGACTGCTCTGTCTCGAGGGCTGCAGTTACTTGGATAGATATGGTATGGTCTGACTGTGCTACAGGGAGAGAGAATGGAGCCTGCAGCAACCAAACCCAGAAAATGGCTATAAAATGGCTCTTTATTAAAATACAATACTTTCTAATAACTATCATACAGCATCCAGAGCAGCACACCAAGCAAATGTTCCACGTGGGAGCTGTCTGGGAACATTTGCCAGAGACTATTGAATAAGGGCAGTGATAATGATGCTACCAATGTATTTAAAGCCAACAGTCCTCACCTTAGAGCTGGGCATCTCGGGCTGTAACAGGCTGCAATTAATTGGGTTAGCTGCTTAATACACAATAGCCCAATGTTTGCTGCTAAGCTCCACCAAGCCCTGTCCTTTTGTTACCTTTCCTAATCCATATCCCTTCCCATGACACTGCTAGACAGTTATTATCCAATAATAAAGAGGTAGGGCTGTGCCCCAGCGAGCTGGGTCCCCTCTGCTCTAAGAGGTGCATCAGACTTGCCTGGCTCAATCCCTTTTGCTGTGCCATGCCCTCCAGCAGCTCACCCCTAACACTGACTGCTGCACTGAGTTTAACCACTGGCATTCACCCACACGAGGTGGAAACCAGGTTTGCAGCCAAGTGTGTAAGCTGTTACTCTTCAGAAGACTGCCAGCTCGCTGCCTCTGGAAGCCCTCTCTGCCATCAGCCCCACTCCACCTGGAGACGCAGATCCACCCTCTGTGCTCCTATCAGTCCTGACAGGGAAATGCCTCGCCACACCAGCCTTGTTTCCAGATGAGCTCTCCGTGCTCAGCAGGCCCAGACAAGGAGAGCTCATCTGTCTGGGCTCTCCAGCAGTACCGTGGTGCTTGGGCTTGCAAGCTCCTCCTTCAACTTTCTCCTTTTAGAGACTTCAGAGGTGCCTGTCCTGGCTAGTCCCTTTGTTCAAGTCCCAGTGTTTAACACTGTATTTTTCAGAGAGAGAATGAAATTTTTCTTGTCCATGAGGTGTGAAAAAGAGACGACTGTAGGCTTTGTTAGTGATGAACACAAGGCTCAGGAAAGAGGCTACTGACATTTGATTATCTCTTAGATGAGGAGAAAGAGGGAAAGTAACTTCCAAAGGCAAGGCTGACGCTGTTACAAACACCAGCAGAATGACCTTCACAGACAGCTAGTTCTCCCTGCTGCCAAGAACCATCCTCTCAGCCACTGTCATCTGAATCGCCAGTACACCTGGGGCAGTGCAGCTTCAAATCAGCCGCTGCTGCTCCAAAACCCAACGGCTTCTCACCAGGCTGAGGAAAAGGCTGTACCATGGGTCCTGCTGTAGATGTGTGGCAAAGCCTGTACTGACCTCCCAGCAAAAGCAGCCTTGATTTTTTCCAATCATGATGCAAAGCAGGGTCAGCTTCCCATCCACACCAGGCCAGGGGGCACAGGTAAGCTGAATAAGCCACCGTCCATGTGGGAAGTTTTTACCCAGCACAACAGGAAGGCTGGCAGTTCCACTGCTCAGCTCTGTCACTCAGAGCGCTTTGCAGAAGGAGAACCACCTTCAGCCCCACACAGCTAAAGGAAGATGAAGAAAAGATACAGATTATAGCAGGACAGAGTCCACATCTGGCCACTGGCATTCAGGCAGGAAAAGTTCAGGGAGCCACAAAACACCAGCCAAGATCTAAGGATCTAAGCTCTCTAAGCACCAACAAAAGACCAACCCACGTTTAACTCACAGCTCTGCTTTTGGAGGAGAGGGCAGCAGTGATGTGAGGACATGGCAGAAGCCACCTTGATAAATATTGGCAGTACAGGACCCACCCTTATCCCGGAATCTGCAGCAAGAGCTTTTCTCTACTCTCTGCATCACATGGCTGTTTGATGAATTGTCTTTCCTAATAAATCTATCCCTCATTGTACACATACGGAATCCGTTGCTCTAAGTAGCCACTGAGGTGCTGTCAGGGTCATTAAGTATCATTATCTGGGGCAGCTGTTCCCCAGCGTGCTGACGCAGGAATCAATCAGGCTAAAGCATGAATTTCCCCTGCACTTCTCCAAACACTGCCTTTGTCCCTCCCCATCAAGCGATGACAAAGAGGAACAGTTCTGCCTTCCTGCCAAGGTTTAGCAATCCTCACACTGGAAGGAGCTGGCTAAAGGGAAGCCAATGGCAGATCAGGCAGGTGTCAGGATGTCACAGAGACAGGATGAGATCTGAGTGATGTCTTTACCAGGAAAGAGGAGGCAGGGTGATTGGAAATGGGCCAGTGAGCTGAGCAGAGATTACTTTTTTTTTTTTAATAAAAACCCCCAAACTTCCCTTAATACCCCTTAATGAGATAATCTCTTTCTCTGAAGAACATGAGAGCTTTCAAACCTTTCATGTGCTCAAGCAACGAATGGGAAAAACAGACATTCAGGATTTTCACACCATCCAAGGTCAGAATTTGTTAACTTGAGCTGTTCAGCATCTGAGACTTGAAGGCTTAAAATCCAGCCTCATTTTCCTGAGTGACAACTGCTTAACCCCACCTCAGATGTTCTCTAGAACAGAGGACTTCTATTCCTCTGCAGTGACTGCCAGTCACTTCCAAACAAGATCACAGGCCTTTGAACTCACAGGAAAGGGATGGTACCCAAGTGAAGTCAGGTGAAGTGTACGCGTGCAGTGGGAAATAGTCTGAGAAGCTGCTTTTCTTCCTACTCCAGGTCAGTGACAGGTATAAACAGAGTTAATTCTGTGCTTAAATGGTCTCAACCCATGAACCAGGAGACTGTTAAACTACAGAGATGCTGCTGGTGCTGTAACACGCTCTCTGTTACCCCTGAATACCTGTTACTCTGTCTAGCTTACACAAAACAAGACCAACCTCAACATAAGCCTCCATAACACACACACACCCCTCTCAGCCTTTAAGGGCATGTACACGTACAAGCCAGATGTGAGGCAGCTGCATCTTTGGATGACAAAGGCACTGCAAAAAACCCGATGCAGTGATGTCTTATTTCCCTTAAGGGAATTATCTGACTTCGCAGAAGTTCTTGGCAATAAGATTTTGGAGAGAACTCGCGAGAGTGAGGCTTCGCGAGGACAGCGCACGTGGGTTTGGGGGTTTCCAACGCAGCACGTCCTACGCTAAAGCAAGGCTCAGATGTGAACAGATGATAAAACCAAGGGTGGAAAGTCTGACAGAAGTGCCTTTTTTCCCCCAGATCAAAACAAAGACTGTTCAAAGTGTGTTGTACGCACGCTGAGAGAATGAGAAACTTACAGCTGAACAGCAACTGGTGGGTATCAGGATCAGCCCTCCCATAGGAGACTGACAAATCTCTTCTGCCTCTCACACAAACCAGATTAAAACTTCATCTACTAGCTCACATCTGACTGAGAACAATTTGTTTTGTTTTAATCAGAAATTTTATCCTAAAACAAAAATGCTTTTTCTCAAAGATTTATCAGGTCAGGACAATCCTCCTCAAAGAGGCTGTTTTGTCAAACACTTGCTTTGGAAAAAGAGTATCTTGCCAAAGAGATGCATCACTACCGCGACTCACGTTCTGTCCATGGCAAGCAGGTGGCTAAGACTCTGCCAAGACTCACCTATCCATCTCATGAGGGATGTCATGATTTGAAGATACTTGGTCTTCTGCACATTGAAGAAGGTGAAAGGACCCAGGAGGAGAGTGAATGCTGCCTGCAAGGACGACAAAAATACACAGTAGGTTAAAAACTAGCAATATTGCTAGTAAGAGGAATTTATCAGTAACACAAAGCTCGCCTTGAAAGTTCACCTCCAGCTCCGTCTGTTTGTCACGGAGTTTTCTTTGTTGCTTAATTTTACAGCCAAGTTGGCTGAGATACAGGGGGTCAAGCAAGCTGCTTGGTATCAGAGAACATGCCTCGGGCAGAAGCAGAGCACAGGATCCTCTTGGCTCTCAGCTGCTGCTATCACTGCTACACCACTCCTTTACTGACACATCTCAGTAAAAGCTCTCAGTGCAGCCTTATGGAACATTAAATATTAAACTGTGGCCTCTTTGTCCGGCTACATGCTCAGTTTAGGTCTGAATAGCAATAGCCGTGACCAGTCTGCTCACATTAATGTTGATGGGGTGGCTTCAGGGTGTCCCAGGCTCAGTGGAGCCAGATCTGCCCAGAACACTTTTTTCCCCCCGTGCTTTAAGGTGCCTGACAGCAGGAAGCTATAGCATAACAGTTCAGCTGTTGACTCGGAAGCTGAAAGCCTGTGCAAAGTGAGGGGAAAAAAATAATCAAAAAGATACTCCTAAAACCTCATTTAGTCTGGAAATTAAAGGACATGTCAATGAAGAGAGATCTTGCTTCACTGCCCTTCAGAGGTGACTTCAGAGACCAGTGTTTCTTAGTAAATTAAACTGGGGTACCCTGTAGTACCAGCTGGATGTACCTCTTTTAGCTGGGTTGCCAAACACACCCAACAAAGCTGGAAGGGAGGATTACACAGCATCTCAGGTGAGTTTCTTCTAGCATGTTCCTAGGGCACACGAGGCAGCCGTGCTGTCAGCCCAGGCCCAGAGGAGCGGAGTCCTGCACAGCACCGTCCCCTCTGCCCCAGCACCGAGTGGCACCCAGCCCCTACCTACTCCAGACAGAAGAGAAAAGGCTGTACTGCAGGAAGACAACAGGCCTTGACTGAGGGCTGACCGTGAACTGAGAGACGGGAGACAAAACAGGTGTTGCAGCAGGTGCCTGTCACCCCTGGGGTGGCACGGGCTGGCGATACACAGCAGGTCCCAAAGCTGTAAGCAAGCAGTGTCTAGAAAGCCACCACACACATAGAACGGCTTGGTTGAGCATCCCAAAGGGGTTTTTAAAGACAAATATTCAACATTAATATTTACACATTGCTCTTTTCTCAAACTGCTTTAAGAAGTCATGGAAAAGGTGTCACCAGAAGGGAAGAACTGGGATTCAAAAGGGCAGGCTGCGGAGCCTCAAGGTCTCTGTCTACCCCAACAGAGTCAGTGACAGAACAGAATCCAAGCTATTTTAAGACCAGCACATCCCCAAGAAACCTTTTTTGAGACAGTTTCAGAATATCTGCAAGGCAAATTGGAAACGCCTTGCATCACAAGTATTCTCAGACGACCAAAGTAAACCCAGAAGGGGACCAGAGGAGAGAACCTTTGGTTTCTCACATCACTCGGTGAAGACATGTTCTGATCTGAGGCCATCATTTACACCAAGTCTTGCTTTTACTGCTAGGAAAAAGAAAAAAAAAAAAAAGACAGCAAGCATGCATGGAATTCAGATTTGTGAAGTAGTTGAGGATCCTTGGAAGAAACACTGCAATTGCACAGAATACACCACCACAGACACAACCGGCAAGACTCAGAGCTAAGAACAGTTGAGACATTTCCGGTTTTAACACAGAAGCAAATCGGCCAGATCCAAGACTTTTTTTACTCTTCTCCCTCTTGTTCTTTTCATCTAATCAGGAGTTTAACTCCAATCTCCTGCCCTCCACAGACTGCTGCTCCATCCCAGGGTAGCGCACAAACCCCAAAGGACTAAACAAGCTAAATAAGAGTGACGTAGGTCAAGGACCCAGAGCAAACCCAAGTAGACACCAGCTCTCTTACTGGGAATTATTCTCACATTTGTGACTAATCTCTTTCAACCTCCTCTCTCAACACACGCTGCTCAACGCAGCCTCCCTTCAAACCGTGTTAATAGCTCATGCGTCAGGAAGTGCTGAAATAAAAAGAGACGGACGAAGGATGGTGGTAATTAAGGAACAGGTGTCTCCTGCAGATTAGAGTGCACCAGAACCAATCGGCGAAACAGCACCTCGAACCATGGCAAGGGCTGACACAAGATCGCTGAGCACCGACGCAGCTGGGTCTGGAACCTACGTTTGTCTTAAGTACTGAGGAAAGAGCTGGAGAAAGGTGGATTTAGCACAAGCACAAGAAGCTGAAAAGCATCATTAGGTGCTGGAAGAACCCGGGTCTCCTACGTGCTCCCCAATACCTGCTAATTAAGCACAAGGAATTGTTCTGGATGTTACACTCCACTTTCTGCAGCTATTCTCCAGTGCTCAAGACGCCTTAAACAATTACACCCATGGAGTGACTCTTTCAGTTCTCCCCCTCCTCTGTGGGCTTTACTGCTCAGCTCATGGGGAAAAGATACAGGTTGATGTGCCTGAACTGTCAGATTCCCCTCCCCTCCCTCCCATTGTAACGAGATCCTGGAGCTGGTCCAAAGGAACAAGTGAGAGATGAATTCAAATGCAGCAGAAATGTATTAACTTTTCCACTCGACGCCCATTAGCGAACCGAGATGGATATTCACGGATCAATACAAACGACGCTAAGCCAGGAACGAGAGGAGGTTGCTCTGCTATGCGGAGATTTGCACCAACCACTTTTAGGTGGGGAAGCCACAGCACAAACTCGACTGCAAGGCAAAGGAGGACGCCGAACAGCCAGATTAACACCACCTCAGAGCGAACTGTGGCCAGCTCCACGGGATTCCGCACGGGCCAGGAGAGAGGGGACGCCTCCTCACCGACAACCAGCACCCGAGGGGCAAGGACTCACCCCCTGGGTTAGAGTTAATCTCATCCTCAACCCTCAGAAGAGTCCCAAGGCCAGGAAGCCTATTTCAAACACATCCCCAGGAGGATGAGAAGAGGCCACGATGCTTAGAAGGAGGATCTCTACTTTCTCTGCCTCACTGTGCCAGACACCTAAATGCTC
>NW_010428664.1:8524-25242 GCF_000710305.1 Buceros rhinoceros silvestris | reverse complement strand
TTCCGACCCATTAAGTTAATTAGTTTCATAACTTTTCCCTAAGGAAAAAGTAAGCCCAAATAAGCACCTCAGACATATACCCAAACTTCCCACCTGATGTTTGCCAAGCTCAAGTCTCTCCCAGAGGGATATAATTTACAAAGTGCTTCATTACACACGTAATTCAAGCAATCTAAAATCTACATAGAAAACTGCACCAGTCAGCCCTGCCAGAGGTCAAATATTCAGAGCTCCAGCACATCAAAAAGCTCTCCCAGGTTTTCCAGTTCACCTCTTGAAGTAGCAGGGATGTTTTCTAGGAGTTTATCATTCCCTACCAAAGCTTCAGCAAATTAACCCAAGGCAGAACAAGCACAGTCAACTTTGATTAAAGATTTTTCTCCGAGTGAAGTGCTTTCCCGTTAGAAACCAGCAGGTTACATGGCTGCGTCACTGATATACTCCAGAAAGGTAAGGGAGACCTCCCTTCGGCTAGGGAGGAGGATCACATCTATTAAACGCTGTTTACACTCACAGGATGGCAGAGAGAAACGTGCACTGTGGTTTTGCACAGGACTGGCTATTAAGAGTGGTTTCCTAATTTCCCCCCAAGCTCCTCCATTCAAGGGGGAAGGCCAGACAAGCGGCCAGGCTTGTTGCAGGGCATACGTGGAACCCATGCACAGCAAATAAATGCAACAGATGCAGAATTCTTTACTTTTTTCTTCCTTTCTCATGCTGAAATCCACCAAGAAGATCCAGCACATTAGTGACCAAAAAATCCAGTGTTTTTCTTTCCTTTACTGACATTTTCCTCTGCATTTCAGCCAGTGCTGGGGAAAGAACAGCAGCTTGTCACCCTGAATTACCCTCTTCCCTGCAGGCTAGCTGGAGCAACGAGCAGCACACCGGCTTGCTCAACCTCTGGGAGGGTCTTCGCATCCACTCCTCCCACCAAGCCAAGCCACAACAGTACAAGCACCAAGGTTTGGGAGGCTCTCTGAGCGGGTAACTCAGCTGACACCACTTTCCCAGCCTCTGTACCTGTCAGCTCTTAGTATTTCAAAGAGAAAAGCAGGCTGGTCAACTTGAGTCTTCTTGCCATAGGGGAAGCAAGCTGGAGCTTACCGTTGCCTGCAATATATTTTTATATATATTTCTAAAAGTACATTTTATTAAAGCTCTTATGTTAAAACTTGGTTACATAACCTCGTTTATTGGTTTATCTTAAAAAAAGCAAAAGTAAGATCAAGCGTTAATAGGACATCTGGCTGGTTTTATCAGCTTAGTTTCAGCCAAGAGGACCACCAAGAGAGCTCTCAACCACTAAGTGATGGCCAGCTAATGCCAAGAGTCTTTCAGACCATACAAACATGCTTTAAGCCAACTCAGAGGGCTGTATTGACCCAAGAGGTTCTTTATCGACCTGAAGAGTCCATTTATCACACTGAACCAGTACAGTTCAATAGCTTTCATCTGCTTCCCAGCATGCAGCTTTTACAGAGAAAGCCAATAGGCTCACGAAGCACTATCAGCATCCCAGACATCGCTGGCTGATGTATGAGATGCAGTAGTTACAGCATTAAGTCTGGTGCCTGCATGCACTCGACCAGCTGAAACCCAGCTCCGTTCATAACTCATCAGAACTTGTTTATTTTCATGCTCCACAAACCCATCTGTAAGAATTGCATCTGCCTTTGGCGCTTGCTGAGTAGTGAGTTAAAAACAGTAGCTACTGTTTCCTGGTGATTCAGAGCCTGGAAACCTTCGGACAGTTGAGTAGAAGCATTGTATTTACCTGAGTAAAGTGAGACCATGAAGATTAACGCTGCCAAATGTAACAAACACACACGAGCAGAGCAAAAAGAGTTTGCGAGGTTTTGGATAAATGTGTTTGTGTGGCACGGGGCTATCACACCAGTGTGAAGTCAGTAAGTCTCAGGTATCAGGGCAAGAATCCTTCAGTTTTAATATGAAGATGGGAAAGAGCTGGTGTAGGGAGCTCCCCTTAAATCTCTCCCTTCGGGCTGAGGCCTCAGCCACCTTTCCTTCTCCTTTCCTCCTCCTCCCAGCCTTCCTCACCCTCATTCGAAACCAGAACTCACCCAAACCAAATCCTTCCTTTGAGGGTCTTGCCTCCCCTTGATAGAAGTGCCGACATCTCAGACAAACTTCATTTCGGGACAGCACCAGCTCCACCTCTGCAGATATCGATGTTTAGGTTTCAGAGCTGTCGAGCAGCAGTACCTCTCTCCCACAAGACAGAGTACAGCGAGCAGCCCTGCTCTGACAGGGAGTGAGCTGACATTTAAATAGAAAGTTACTGGTGTAACAGAGTGGATCACTCTCCTTGGTGGACTTTGCCACCTCGACTGGAAAGCCAAAAGCTGAGTGCTTTATACAGGACTACAGGCACGCAGCGTTCCCACACAAAGCAAGAGAGCGGCAGGGCGATGCAGGCTCTACTGCACGAGCACCTCCCCGGGGAAGCTGTGTTTGAGTCGGTGCTCAGACACAAGGACAGCCTCCTTGGGCACGGCGGGGAGAAGCAGACATTTCATACACGCTGTCAGCAGTCGCAGTGCTGACACCCGTTCTGCTTCTGCAAGACGTCCCCGAGCTCAGAGCTCTTTCACAACCCAGATGAGCACTAGAGGGGACAGACAAAACAATCCAAGGAAACGACACTGCGCAAGTACGGAGATCAAACAAGATGTCAGGAGAAGCGGGGACCGGCCGCTCTCTTTCCCCCCCAGGTTCTCTCCTCCAGAGTGTGTCTAAAGAGACAACTAGAAAAAACAAACAAAAATTAAAACCTGATTTACTAGCACTGACACAGGTCCCAGGTTTTATCCCTGGTTGGAAGCGTGAACCATTCCTATTGTCTTCAGTAGAGTAGTTCCTTATGAACTGGTGTTCCTATTCACACCTTCAGGGAATTTTGAGGGCTGACTTTGAAGAGAAATATTAAGTGCAAGGTGCTTTCCCCACTCCCGTTTGGGACTCCCAGATAAAGCAAGCAGAGCTACTCACAGCTCCACCAACACCCACCTGCAGGCTCTGGTAGCTCCTCTGCATCTGCCCCAAGCTGTGGCCATCGCTGCATTACCCAGGGGAGAGCCCCATGCCGAGGATTCAGTGCTCTTCAGCTACAACACGGCAAGCGAAAAGGATCCTGAGGGTAACACGGTGCCCCCTTTGCCACCTCTCCTCCCTTTTGCTAGGGTGACAAGGCCACATTTCTCTCCTGCGTGAGCTCATATCTCAAGCTAGAGAGCCAGATGGCACATCAGTGAGGGCGGCGATCCAAGCTTTCGCTGGTAGAGCTTTACCCCTTGCAGTGGACAGTACAAATATAAATATATGAAAGGATTCTGATTGTTCAGGAAGGAGCTTTTTAAAGAGCAGGAAAAAAAAAAAGCTGAAGATCCACAGCCTCTCAAGGCTGGAGGCAGGGCTGCAGCAGGGGCCATGCTGATAGGCAGCAAGTTATCAGCAGACAAGCAATTATGAAGCGCTTAAAAGTTGCTTGAAAAGAGATGTGAGCCATAGAACAGGATGGCTCAGAGAAGTTGAGAGGCAAGAGGGATTTTAACCTCCAGATCCCCTGTAGAGTCAGGAAGTCGCAACAGAGGGAGGATGCAACTGCCAGACATCCCACAAGGAGTATTTATAGATAAAGAAACAAGGGCAGTAACGCTCTGAGAACAGCAGGCATCTGCTGCCACAGCAGCTCCGGCAACCGCTGTGGGACACTCTCAGGTCACCTAGCAGGGGCTTATAGTCACAACTCACGCAAAGGCATTGCTGGCACCAAGGAGCCCTCCCTTCTCCCCAGTTCCTGAAGGCAGGGAAGGGGTCTCCTCCAAGAACTAAGACCTCAGCTGCTGCCAGGCTGTTTTTTTGTCAGTGAACCAAGTGGCATTTCACCTGCCCACACCCACATTAAGCTGGACACTGTCTCTCATGGTTCGTGTGCCACTGCGCTCTCAGTGCTTCTTTAAAATGGAAGTCCTTCTGCAAGAGATGGAAAGAAGCAACTGTATCCCCAAAGCTACTTAGTTTAGTGAATCCAAGTGTGATCTAGGGATTTTCAAAGGCTCTAGTCCAGCGTGACCTTTTGATTTCAATTGCCCATGCAGCAGACAAGTGTACTTGTCCCAGCTGATGTCCTTGCAAGTGATGCTCTTGCTGGGCACCAACACACCAAGGACCAGCTGGCAACTGTGCAGCCTCTATTGCAGCTTTGGGAGGCCAAGGCAGAAGCAGCACATGGACAGCAAGGCAGTACCAGAGGGTGCTGCTCTCCTCTCCTCATCCTCACTCAGGGCCACAGTCTGTGTCTGGAGCCGGCCCTCTCTGAAACTTCCCACTTTGGAAAGAACACCCTGGAAAACCAGTTCTTCCACTGCTTAAAGTGAAGAAATCCAGGCACAAACTGTTTTTGGAAAGTCATTTGGTGCAAGGATTGCAGTCCCTGGCACTCCTGAGGTGTGCAGGATCGCAGCCAGCGGCAAGCTTGCACTCTTTGGGGTAAATATACTTCTGTTATCATTTTTCACTACAAGAGAAAGATGGAGGCGAGCAACAACCCGAGGTGAGTGGCATCTAATTTTCCATCACTGGAGTATTTATGGCAGAGCCATTTGCAGCATCTTGTAATCACTTTTCTGCCTCCTTGACCCCTGGCTCCCCCTTATTCTGCATCTCCTAATTGCCTCTGAACAAGCAGGACGAAAGCAGCAAAGTGGATAGATGCAGGAGAGAATCGTTGGTTTGTGATACTTGGAAGGACAGCAGAAGAGTTGCAGAGCCAGGTCTGGCTGTATCCTCTGCCACCAGCTTGCTTTGACCTCTCACAGGCCAAGAAACAGGAGCCTTCCTCCTTCCTGACACTGGGTAGCCATCTCCAACTCCCAAGTTCCTTCCAACAAAGTGTGAAGGCATCATCATTATACACAGACACCACCCCAAATTCCACCACATTCGCAGCCTCCCCTGGCAGGGTATTGGCAACCACAACAGTACTAATATTGACTACTAAAGCCCCTGGGTTAGATGGCATAAAGCGAGGGAGACATGGACCAGCGTGACACGGATGCTCAGGGGGCCCTGCAAACACATCAAGCTGCCAGGGTTAGGAGGTGCGTGGGTTCAGCGAGGATAGCTGTTCCTGAAGGCCACTAACCCCTTGTCTGCCACAACACAAACCCGACCTCTGCCACTAAGCTGTTCTTCTTCCTCTGTACTTTCTCCCTTACGAACTTCTCAGTTGAGTTTCACAAGGTTCTTCAGCTCCTGGAGGATGTGTTTTAGGGACAGCAGCATCCCCTTTGCTGTGGTAGGCAGGAGGTGCCTGAGGGGAGAGGAACTGTCCCACACTTGTAACTACTTTGCAGCAGCACAAAAGCAAGAGATAAAGCCTCCTTGCCTGGGGCTAGCGGGGTGTCCCTGGCTCCCAACCCTCCCTGTACAGTGCACACCAAACTGGTGCAACAGGCTTCGAGATCAGCTCTGCCTGAGAGCATTATACCGACTTCAACTGACAAGATAAATCCCAGCTGCATTATTTGTATTTATAGTCCTGCTTACAGAAGCATGAGCCACGTGTGGGATTTGCTGATGTAGTCCAAAAATCCACATTTTTGGACAAGAGCGTCAGTGATCTCACTCAGACATAAAGCACGATTTAGAATGATGTTAAGTTGCAGTCTTATTCATCAGTATAGAGACACCAGCCTGCCCAGAGCGCTTTGCTCCACAGCCTCTGGTCATGTTCAGGGTGGCATAACAGCACAGTTCTCCAGCCCTGGTGCTACCCACACGTATATTACGGAATTAATGATAATTTCAGGGCAGGAGAGATCAAGACTCCTGTCTTACTCACTGAAAACACTGATGCAAATCAGGCAGGCAGCAAGGTCAGATCTCTGTTTAAAAACAAAACTGGTGTTATAGCACTGAACAAAATACTGGAAAACATGCTGTTGAGAAAAAGGCTGGTATTGCACCTCCCAGGGGAGTGCTCCACTGACTTAACAGATCTCCTCCAACTCTGGGTTCTGGGATGCTGTCACTATCACTGCACAAAATAACACTGCGCAGGGGAAATGCTGTTATCACTTATTTTCTACAAGAGTTTCAAAAATGAAAGATCTGTGAGTCTGATGGAACTGTCTAATCCAAATAAGGAATTTCAAAAGGCCCTTTTTAAACCTTTACAGCTTGGTGTAGTGAGCGGGTGATCACAAGCAGATATCGGTTCTGACACCTGTCCTGTTCCAGAGAGATTGATCTCCAGGATCAAGAGAGACCAGTGTCAGCTCTGGTACCCAGCTGAGCTTACTCCAAAGGACAGCTTTATTTAGGAAAAGCAGCAGCATGGCCTCTCAGTCTTGCCTGAGTGGCTCTGCTGGGCAGCAGAACCTGCCGTCTGAGCCCAGTAACCACCACTGGTGTGCTTGTAACTGCAGGAAGCACCCAAAAGCAAACAGAGAGATATCTAGAGCCACTTCTTGGGCTTGCTTCCAAGGTTCATGACCACCATCCATCATCACACAGAATTATAGAATTATTTAGATCAGAAAAGACCTTTAAGATCATCAAGTCCAACTATTAACCCAGCACTGTCAAGTCACCACTAAACCACATCCCCCAGCACCACATTCACATGTCTTTGAAATGCTTCCACGGACAAGGACTCAAATCAAAACTAAAGTGTGCAGGACATTCTTTGATGGGGAAGCTGTGTGCGTCCCAGCTCCCCAGTGGCCTGTCTGTCACAGCCACCTTGCTTCTCTGAAGGGCTGGTAGCAGCTGCAGCACATCTGACCAAGCACAAACCCAGCAGGACAGCACCCTTCCCTTCCACGCAGCCCTTGCCAGCCAGCTGGAGTGGCAGAAAGGAAGGACTGGCCCTCTGGAAAAGCTTAGCATCCGAGTGACAGTATAACCCAAGCTCCTCATGAAGAAAAATAACACTTCTCATTGCGAAGCGGACAGACAGCTCTGTGCAGCAAACACATCCCAGTCCCTGCACTATTGATTTTCCAGTGAAAAGAGACAAGCTAATCCTTTAAAGTTAGTTGTGTCAACCCGCAGTCTTGCAGTTGCTTCGCTGTGGTACCGAAGGCTGGCTCTCCTCCCCAGCCCTGGCAGCAGGGAGGCTCGCCTTGCCTTGCCTTCTGGCTGATGTTTCTTTTACTCAAAATGCAATCAGTTACGAGGAGAGCAGGAAAAAGAAAAAAATAAAAAAAGTCACACACCAGAAGCTGAACTGTAGCTCTTAGGTCACAAGTACAACAAGTTTATATTCCACTTTCACAACACCGTGCTTGTCCGTCTCTCCTCCTGCCAGGTCAGGGAAAAACCTCTTATTCACAAGGACAGTTATTATCTGAAGTTGCCTTTACACTGGGAAACACAAGGGGTGTGGGAAACTCCGAAAGAGCTCGTTTATCTGTCACAAGCATATGATGAGTGAGCGATTGAAAGAATTCATTGACAAGCCCACAGAAGAAGAATGGACCAGGATGAAGGAGGCACGATTTATGCCACATCAACAAGGCTGAGTACCAATTTCAACCTTATTAGTTTCACAATAAAAAAATAGCTGAGTACTGCCTTCCTGTCCCACATCCAGACACCATTTGTTTTAAACGAATTTGGCTCCTCTGCTTCTTCGACCACTTCAGAGCAAAGCAGCAACTTAACTGACCTTACTTTTTAGAAGCTGACTAGATGAGAGGCATGAGAAGACTCCAATCAGCCCCTGAGACTGGGCTTTTAGCCAAGCAAAGCTGTATTTCAGAGGCGCCTGTAACAAACAGTTAGGGCTATTGAAATTTATGTTTAATGCAGTCCTAATTCCTCTCCTGCCACGGCAACGGCTCAAAACCAAGGTGCCTGCACATACAGAAATGGTATGATATTCTGGACCGTATTTTGAAGGCTTTCAGAACTGCAGCTATGCACAGAAGTAGCAGATGCTTTTTTTGTGTATTTGTTTCTACTTCTATATTAATAGAAGTAATAAAACACATCATAGCCTTTGAATATAATGCAATCTCTTTGGCAGGAAGGTCTTCCCATGAGTAACTTCTGATAGGATAGGTGGGGTGACAATGCTAACAGTGCCCCCGGTCCTGCTGTATCCTCATTGTAAACTGGGGTAACCCGGAACGTAAGAATGCCACAGTTTGAGTGACTTATTTAAACAAGATGATGGCTTCACACCAGCACAGTAAACTTCCATCACCTTTCCTTCCTTTCCCCCAGCTCACCCTGGGAGCCCTGGGCAACCACCCCAAACCTTGTTGATTGATGCACTGTGAAATCAGCCCTCCCTGCTCCAGACAGCTGCCATCCAAGCAGCTATCTTCCCCACTGCTGGTTCTCAAGGTCTCTAGACACCAAGACCTGTAAGAATAAATATCCAGGAGACAGCAGCTGTGACCCATTTATTACTGGATGCTGCTGCAGGGCAGAGGAAAAGCACTTGCTGCAAAGGGAATGAGCAGAGCAAACCCAGGTGCCCTTGGAAGAAGCGCTCTGCTTACAGCCTTGCTCCAGCTCTGTCTGTCCAGCTCCCAGTGGGCAAGAGACACCTTAGATCAAGCGTGGATGTTCCAGCACTGCCACGAGGGCTCCCCTCGCATCACTGCTGGGAGGCAAAAAATAAAACAAAGAAACCCACAAAGCAAGCCCACAGAGGCCAGAAGATAACCGTGGACAGAGAGGCCACAAGAGTCTCATGTACTGAACAAGCCAATAAAACTGCCCTAGTGCAGACAAATGTACCTGGAAAGGTCTGGTTTGACAATAAAAATCAGAGATACCTTTACCCAGAGCAAGGGCTGTGCACACCTGTGGGGTAGCCAGGAAGGAGAAATGCCGAGGTGGGAAGCAGAGCACGTACACCAGCAGCACAAAGCACGGTGCTCCAGCCCACAGCCGACGAGGGCCGGCAAGGCAGCAGCGCGCCGAGGCAGAGGGGATCTACATCAACACTTATCAGTTCAGCCTTCACATTTGCCGATTAAGTTCTGCTGGCACCGAGCAATTGTACGTGTCCTCAGCCTACCTCCTCACCCCCCTGCACAGCCTCCCTGCAGCTGCAGCCCAGCCCTGCTCCGGTCGCTGGGTATTCTGATCAGAGCGTCAGGCTGGGGTGACATTGTCCCCTCCTGAAGAGGGACGGTAAGCGCCTGCGAGCCCGCTCATTTTATTCACTGCACAAGCACGTTTCCAACTGGGATAATCTCCATTAAACCATCTGCGCTCCCATCTTCGCCTGGCCTGCACCCGCTGGGCTGCCCGTGATGCTGCAGCATCTGTGAACCGGCAAAAGCGGATGCCACGTCCCTTTCCCAATCAGCTCAAAAACCAGCAGAGACTCAGACAGAACAGATGCACCCGGTAGCTTTGACAAGCCACTGAGCCAGGCTACCCAGAGTACCTGTGCCAGTGCCTCTTCTGAAAGGCAAGCAGCTCCCCCCGAGTGCTTAAGCCATTTCGTTTCCATCCCGGGAAGACACCGTGCCCCAAATTCCCAGAAGAGGGGGGCTGAGAAGAGAATAGAGGTTTTAGCCACAACGGTGCAGAGGAGAAGCGCCGTTTGCCAGGTCATGAATGCATTTTGGACCAGACACTCCAAATGGCTGTTGATCCCCAGGATTTAATCTCCTATTTATCTCAGTATCTGCTTTCTAGAAACAGGGACTATCATGTCACATTTTTACAGCACTGAAAGAGGAAGACAAGAAAGCATTACGATGAAAGATCTGAGACTTAAATCCGCTTCCCCTTCCCCACAGCCTACACAGAAGACACCCGGCTGACCTCACAGAAAGCAGGACAGAGCAACGGCGCTGAAGTGGGAATTCAGCGCAGAGAGAACTCGACCCTGTCCTTAGCACCGCCACAGGACTGGGAGTCACTTCAGCTGTCGAGGACATGACAGCATGGTGGCGATCTGAAGCGAAGATAGAAAGCCATCGATCTGCTTCATCTGTGTTCAGCGCTTGACTTCAACAAGGTCGCTGGGCCATCTAGCACGCGCCTTTCTTCCCCTTTCTTCTGCCGAGTTGCCTGTGTGGTCTTGCCCTCGCAGGTGTGGAACAGCATGGCACAGCTCACCTTTTAAACCTCCTGGGACTCCTGCGGCCCCAAAGAGGAGGCACATATCAGATTTTCGCTCCTGTCGCATCACTTGCTGCTATTTCGGTATTTCCTGCCCTTGCCTTCACTTATTTGTTTTGCAAGCCTTTATTTTCCGAGGCAAATTACAAACAAGAAGCAAGATAACCATTTGTTCTGACAAAGGTTAATAGGGGCCTAGTGGTCTCTGAAGACTCTGCAGTCACACTTAGGTGCGAAATTCTGGAGTAGCAATAAAGATGCTGCACAGACAAGCAAGTCTCCCGAGAAGAATTTAATCTGTCTAAATATTCTCATTATGTACATAGTTTTCAGCTTCCATTCACAGTGATCAGAGCAGACAGCTTCCAGAGGCCTTTTTGGACAACACACCGTGAAATAGGATTTTTACATCAGTCATTATTTCTCTCCCCGCCCCCAGCTCAAAGAGTCAATGTTTGAAATAGGATTTGTTGAAAAGAAGACAAAGCACTGGGAGGGAAGGAGTCGACGGGAGGAAGGCAGCACAGATCTTTGGCAGACTGGTGGTACTTGGCACAAGCGAGCTCCCATTGGCATCATTTTCCCAGAAAACCTCAAATAGATTATTTCTCCTGGTAGTCCAAAAAAAGGCTGAGGGGTCATGCGGAGAGTAAGAAATACAACACTACATCCAGAGAACTGCTTCACTGGAAAAGGCAAGAAGTTCCGGTTAGCTCTACCCACCTTGCTTCTAAGAGTGACTTAAACCTAAATACAGTACTAAGGCAAGATGAGAAAAGTAGAGGCAGGCATCTAGGACAAAGGGACTGATCCAAAAACTCAGCTGCTTTCTTTTGGGATCGTAGTGTCCATCTGTCCCCCTTGCCACAGGGGAACTTCGCCTGCATACAGAGACATTGTTTGTCCACTGAAATGTGGAACCTGAATTATTCCAACAAGCAAGAATTCAAAAAAGAGAAAGTCAAGAAAACAGAGCAAGTTATCTATGGGTATGATCCCCTGGGACCAAGAGAACAGCTGTGCTCTTGATGCATCCTATCCCTCCCCACTTTCACATTGCCTTTGCCCCTTCAGACTGGCAGATTTCAGCTTTTCTTGCATGTTCAAGACTCCGCTTCCACAAACAAGAAGCTTGGATAAAATTTGTAGCGATAGTAACAGTGTTTTGTTATTAAATTTTTTGCTCAAAGTCAAGTAACTTCCTTCCCCTGCCCTCCCTTGCCCAGGTTTTCTCAGAAAATGTACAGGCTTTAAGTACTGGTCACTCACTGGCTGTGCACGCTGCACAGGGGACAGTGGGGGAAAACCATTACCCAGCACAGTCACTGCAGGGACAGCCCAGACCTGACGACGGTGTCAGTGCCGTGGGTCTGAACGTTTTATAAATGATTACATCTCATCCCTCCCTAGCGATGTTGTCACAATTTTTATTTTCTGGAGAATAAAGCCACACAGGTCAAGCAGAGGGCTGGACCAGCAGAGCTGGAGGTAGAACACGTCCCCGTTTACCCCCATACTCACCCAGCAGGAAGCGTTAGTGACCTTAACAAACACCCATAACTCGGCGGTAGTGCTGACACCCAGCAGACTCCTGAACACAGTGACTGTGGGACCCCCACCACCTTCCAGTAACCCACCACAGACTGGTACGTTCTCCCACAAACAATCCCTCCCTGCTTCTAAGAGGGAGCAGAGAAAAGCACGGACAGCCTCATCTCAGTTGCTGAGCAGGGAAGGATTAACCACCACCAAAGACTTTACAGATATTTATTCTCCAAATCCATGAGAGGAGACAAGCAGAGGGAAAAGCTCCTCAGAATTATGTACACAGACGGCAAGTCTGATGCTTACACAGTCTTAATTTTTTAATTTTTCAAGTCCTAACAACAATTATCTTCATGAATTATAGACACAATATCTGAGACACGCAGGCAGTAATTAATGTGTGTCTGCCTTCTCTGACTAGCTCCTTCTGCTGGGTCAGGGAGAGTTATTGAAATTCAGGAAGGAAATCTTCAATCTTCTGGAAGTTTTAAAGAAACAGACCAAGACACAATTTAATAAAGCAATAATATTTCTCTTAAATAATTAAGTAGGCTTTGATGGTTCCTAATATTTCAGAGGCCCAGCTCTTACTTTTGCAATAAAGCTGAAACAAACTCACTCAGGGATGTGATCCACTACAGGCTCAAAATGTACTAAACTGCAAAACTGCTTCAAATAGTCTTTACTCCTGGATTTCTCTGCGGACACACAGCCACCTTCACTCTTTTTTCTTAACATTCTCACCAAGACCTTCAACAGCAGCCACACAATGCAGCGCTTCCACACCTCCCGTTTCTCATTTTGCCCTGCTGATATCTGTCTCCAGGTATGAGTACTGAGTTCTTCCCCAGCTCAGAAGCAGCAGCATTTATCATCCTTTGGGAAAAACCTTGATTTCACAGCAGAACCACAGCACAGTAATAGATGCAATAGAGAATCTCAAACTAGACAGAAAGCTATTACTAAAGCAGCATATAGCTCTGGATGCTGTTTAAGTGGGCTGTTTCCATCACCTCTCAAAAAGCAGATTCTCCAGCAGCATAAACAATTTTACTCACACGAAGAATGCACCCAAGACCACTTAATATACTCAAATATATCAACAACAACCACCTCAAAGTAAGAATTACTAAGCCAGCCACTGAAAAAACCCCACCCTTTGGCATGGACTTAAGCAGGTCTCACGTCCTTAAGCAATATAAAATTCCACGACGAGGACAGAATGGAGTTCTGTCCTCCGAATCATAAGGCTTATTCTGACAGCCACCAAACTGAAGCAAACCCATGTCACCAAGAGTGAACGGGAGGTATTTGACCATAGAGGCCAGACTGATCCAAAAGCTTCACACCTCTGTTGTTCACTTGAGCCACATCATCTCTACAGGGAAAGGTGCCAACCCAGACAAGAGAAGTTTAAATGGAAATAACGGTGACCCCAGTTTCAGCAACTCACCAGATACAGTCTGTAAGCATCAATCCGTCGAATTGGCCCCCAGCACTTGTCCGTGTCGTTGTATTTTGTGCCATCTCCAACGCTGCAAGAATGGTTGCCAGTGGCACTGCTGGGAAAGAAGAGAGAAACAAAAGACAGTAATTAACTCCTAGCAGATGCCTTCCCTTCTCCCGTATTCAAGAAAGAGGAGTGGTTAGAGGCCTGAGCTGTCCACCCCTCCCCTCCTGGCCTGAGCACAGGCTGTGTAACACTGAGTACCACACAGCGCAAGGCAAATTCTTGAATTGCCTGCAGTTATTTACGAGTTCGGTCGTCAAGCTAGTGAGTTTGGGTCATACACAGATTACTGAGGTTTTCCATTTCCACATCAGGAGTCCAAATCCAGCACAGATTCAATCAAAAGAGATTTCTCTTTTGTTATCTGTTTCTTTGAGAAAGAAACTGGTCTCAGGGCTGAGCTAAGTCCATGCAATGTCACACTTGCTGGTCACAGACCTGGTAAGCGTCACGCCTCTCAGCTCCTACCCAGAGAGTCAGAGAAGCTAAAGCATCGCACAGGGTACGGCAATCAAACTGTGGAGCAACAAGTCCCACGGCTGCAGGGTGCTGAAGCTGCAAGTACTTCACACTGGCGGATGCACGTGAAACCAGGTCAGCTGCTTTTCAGGTAGGCAGCAGGCACTCCGGTGGGGAACATAAAACAGCTTCACCTTCCCACCCACAAACAACGAGCTGTCCCATTCCGGGCTTCAGGAAGCAGAGCTGATCCCAGTGAGGCTTACCACCCCACCAGATCCCAAAGCTGCTCTCCTCTCCGTGGCACACAACCCCCCAGCACTAAGCACACTTACCAGGTCACCTGCATGAGAGAGACCGGTACAGCCGCGGCGTAGATTGCCAGGTCTCCATAGAGGTAGATAATTATGCAGAAATAGAAGAGGTTGACACCCACTGCAGGAGAAGGAAATATTGTAGAGAGACAGCAGAGTACACAGGGACTCGAACTCTACACTTCAAACACACACAAGTTTTTCACAATCTTAAAATTAAATCACCGTTTGCCTCCATAGTTTACTTCTTTCTACAGCAAACTCCACCCAAGGGTCACATCAGCAGCTTCGAGAACGTGGCCACAGCACAGGAACTGACAGGACATGAGGTGCCTCAGACCTCAACTCTGCCTCCTTCAGCACCTGGCCCAGACACTAGGCCCTCCAGTTCAATCCCATCCTCCATTCGCTGGTCAAAACCACCAGGTCTCACACAAACCAGATTAAGCTGTCAACATGGAGTGGCCACAGGCAAACACCTAGCTGATGCTCACAGACTAGGTGTGAGCACAGGCTGACGAGCAGCGAAACGAAGAGAGAAGATGCTTTTAGTCTCTGCTGATTCCAAACCCTCAGCTTGCAAACCTGCAGGATCTTCACATTCAGGATTTGGCCTCGCGGAGCTCATGTTCCACAGGGTTGAAACAGAGCTGTTTCAGGAGACTCCTTACCACCAGGTTCCAACCTGCAAAGCTTCAGAACTCTGTTTCTGCAGCCCTCCCACCCTGCTACCACGGTGTACACTGTTCCTGCCCCACACTATTTTCTTGGGTGATTTTTAGTTTTTAAAGCTTGCCCTGTCTTCACCTCAGATTAAAACAGTCTTACACAAGTTAATTGGCTGCACAGAACAGCCTTACAACCAGGCATGGCTGTGGAGGGCTAAAATCTGCAGGGATGAAGAAATGCCTGATGAGATCCCAGGATTCTTTTCTTCCAAGCAAATCAGTATAAATCTCTCCAAGGGAAAACAAACTGGAGCATATTTTAGTTCAGACAGGTGAGTTAGAAAGAAAAAAAAAAAGCCTCAGATTTGTTTCTTGTTGGAAGTTGACAGTGAAACCAGCTCAAGGAACCTGCCCATGCTTTCAAGTTGTGATGCCACCTGATGCTTAATCCTAACTTGGGCAAATCCACTCTCCTCTCCAAGGAATGCACGTGACACCCATCAAACAGGGACAGCAGGAACACAGACTAATGTTTCTCCCGTGCTTGCACATCCCAAAGTTCTATCATGTTTTGCCATCGTACCACCCCTGCTGCTCCAGATGTCAGGAAACATTAACAGGCATTCTCCTTCATTTAAATAAATTATTCAGCATGCTGAGCCTACTTAGCATAGAACATTCCCAAAAAAGGGCTGTATTGGGAAAGCAGCAAGAAAACTTCCTTGCTTGTTTGCGTAAAGCAGCACAGTAAGCCAGTACTCTAGAGATGTTCCAGGTTTGTCTAAACAGACCAATGGAGGTCTCGCAGAAATTGTCAGATCATTTCATGCAATCCCCTCCCTTTGCTTTCTTCTTCTGTCAAAGATTTAAAACGGCTTCACACTTAAGGAGTCTTTACATTGTTCTGAAGGTGACAACAAACTACCCACCAGTTTTCTCCAATTTCCCGTTAAAAGGGTTGAAGGTTGTAACAAGTATCTGACGTAGGACAGAAGGTGCAAGGCACAGGACTATACAGACTCAGGCACAGATTCTGGTGTGGGATGTGCCACTGATCTCAGGCCTCAGCTGCCCCACACACATGACATAAGGCTAACGGAGCCAGCTAAGCCACAGCAGCAGCACCAGCTACCCGCCAGCACATGCTGCATCCCTGTTCCAGCACCCACTTCTCTGTCTGTGGGAAGCCCGGCTGACACTCCTCTCAAACTCATCCTCTCGAGCAGGAAGAGTTTAGCATCAGTTCTTCTATAAACTGCTGCTGACCCTCCCTGATCAATACTTTCATCACTGGACACAAAACGAGAAAAAAAAAAAAAATCAATGACTTCCTGTAGAGAAACAGGATGATGGATGTGCCTGGAATCCTTTATTGCAATAAATGACTGCTCGGCCCCAGGAGGAAGCACCCAACATGGCAAATTCAAGCAGTTCTTCAGAGCCAGCTCTTCTGACAGAGCACGCAGGTCCTTCCTAAGCCTAAACCAAAGTCGGCTCCCTTTAAGAAAGTAGACAGTCTGAAATTGAGATTTATCCCCAGCTCACCTCCCTGGACTGCAGATTCAACTCCTGTCAAGCTGGTGAAAATAAAAATCAGTCAAGAGAAAGGAGCAGAGAACTCGCTAGTAATCAGAGGTTTTGCGGGTTATTGCCAGGCTTTCACCAGCCTTCCCTCTGAAGGCTGTAAAGCCCTTGGACACCTCGGGTTTGGATCTGTGCTTCATATATCACGAGCAAAACCCCACCCAGACATTTGCTAACTGGAAAGCCAAGGCTGGTGCTTGGAGCTGGGACTTCCCGAGCGTGGCCCAGTTTCTCAGCACTAGGTAGTAGCAACTGGTCACCGAACAGCTGCCCTCATTGAAGGCCTTCCCGTGCAACCGCCAGAAGGAAGCCCCTCAGCAGGGATCTGCAGAGGGAGGTACTGGCCTTCCCTCTTCTCTGCGCAGCGGACCAGAGGGTGTCTACAAACTAGGACTCGGCCACAGCCCAGGGATGGAGACTCACTGCTGAGCACAGAGGGAGGAAAAGCAGCAAACCAGTTCCACCGTCCCAGACCCTTTGCTGGGCACACCCCACCTCACCCTGTGTGTACCCCACCTC